>NC_044552.1:143411265-143527257 GCF_007565055.1 Rhinopithecus roxellana | reverse complement strand
ACATTCATCACACAGACGCCACCCGGCCCTATCGGGGAACATTGGGCGTAACGCGGTTAGCTTGTGTTCGGCAAAAGTGGAGTGGAGCTACACAGAGGACTATGGGAAAAAGGAATATCCCGCGTGATCAAACTGGAAAGAAAAGCCTTTGAGTAACTGCATATCGCGGTGTGAATGCAACCCGCACAGGGTTACATTGCGCGGCAGTGTCAGTTTGCGAACACAGTATTCTGTGAATCTGCAATGGGATACTTCTGACACATGATGCTTTGGTGACAAAGGAAATATTCCTCAGAGGAAAACTAGAAGAAGCTCGTTAGAACGTCTTGGTGATGTGTGAAAGTCATCGCACAAATGACACGGAAGTTTCATGCAGCATTTCAGTAACACTGCGTTGAGGATACTGAGAGTACTTATGTGGATCGCAATGAGGACTACCTGGTAAGGAAATATCATCATAGTTCAAACGTAAAGAAGGTCCTGAGAAACGTCTTTGGTGATATGTGAAGTCCGCTCCCCAGAGTACAACAGCTTAATTTCTTCAGAAAGCGGTTGCTAACACTTGTTGCGTGGAAATCTGCAAAGATATGATTTGGAAGCCCTTAGGGCCCCATAGTGAAAAGAAATATCCGCACATAATAAAACTATAGAGAAACGGTCTGAGAGATGCGTTCTGATGTTGACTTCATCACACAGAGTTCCCCACCCTTCCGTCTTGGAAAGTTTGCTAACACTGTTGTCCGTGATGCGGCAAAGGTATATTTGTTATCCTCTTGAGGAAAACAGGTGAAAAGGAAAAATCCTCAATCAAAACTTGAAAGAAGCCGTCTTAGAAACTTCTTTCTAGATCTGTGAGTATCATACAAAAAATCAAAACAAAAAAAAAAAAGAAAAAAAAAGAAAACGTAATAAAAACATATAGCCTTCCAGAGACATCAAGATATTTGATTAACACTCTTTCGGGAGATTCGGGAAGGTGATATTTGGAAGCCCATGGGGCCCATGGTGAAAAAGGAAATTCCTCCCATATAACTAGAGAGAAGCTTTCTTTCTGAGAGATTGCTTTCTGATGTGTCCTTATCACCCAGACTTCCACACTACCCGCATTGCAAACATTTTTGATAACACTGTTGTCGTGATTCCTGCAAAGGTGGATTGGGGAGCTATTTTCATGCAGTATGGTGAAAAAGGAATACCTCACATAATAACTAAGATAGAGCTTTCTGAAACCTGCATTGCCTAGGTGTTAGGCAACTCACAGATGTGCATCACGTTCGCTTCATTGATCAGTTTGTTAACTAAGTTTTCTGGAAATCCTGCAATTGGAGACCACTGAGCGGAATGACGCTCGGTGACAAAAGGAAATATCCTAGATGAAAACTAATAAGAAGCTTTCTTAGAAACTTCTTGGTGATATGTGAATTCCTCTCACAGAGTACACGTATATGTTTCGTGGAGCAGTCCAATAACCTGTCTTTGGGAAACTGAGAAGGGAGTCCTTGATCGCATGAGGGCCTACGCGGATAAACGGATTTTTCATCCGTGCAAACTTGAAAAGAAGCGTTCTGAGAGATTTCTTGCTGATCTGTGAGTACATTCACAGACGTATACTTCGACTTCACAGGAAGCAGTTTCCGAACACTCCTATTCGGGGATTCTGGAAATTGATATTTGGGAGCCCATAGGGGCCCATGGTGAAAAAGGGAAATATCCTCACAGAAGAAACTAGATAGAGCATCTGAGAGATTGCTTCGTGATGCGTGACTTCATCAGCACAGAGTCCACCCTACCTTCTGGAACAGTTTGCTAACACTGCGGTCGTGGATTCTGCAAAGGTATATTTTGGAGCCATGGAGGGCTAGGCTGAAAAGGATATCCCCAGATCAATACTGGAAGAAGCCTTCTGAGAAACTGCATTGAATGAGTGAAGGCAAACTCACTGACTTCACGTTGCCTCTTCATGATCAGTTGGCTAACGAATTTTCTGGATATCTGCAATAGATAGTTCATAAGCGCAATGAAGCTTACGGTGACAAGGGAATATCTCACATGATAACTAGGAAGAATCGTTTCTTAGAAACTCTTATTGATGTGGAATTCATCTCACAGAGTTACAAATATGTTCGGGAGTAGCCATTAACATGTGTATGAGGAACTGAAAGTGCATCTTGGATCGCATTGAGGCCACGCTGATAAAGGAAATTTCTTTCCCCTAAAACGTGAAAGAAGCATTCTGATAACTTCGTTGTGAGCTGTGAGATTCTCCAAAGCAGTTTACATTACAGCTGAGTTCTCCAGAGGCAGTTTGCTAACAATCCTTTTCGTGATAGGCCAATGAGATTTGGGAGCCCGTAGTGGCCCAGGTGAAAAGATATATCATAATAATAACGAGAGAGAAGCTTGTCTGAGAATTGCTTTCGGATGTGTGACTATCATCACACAGAGTTCCAACCTTTCCTTCTTGGAACATTTACTAACAACACTGTTGTCGTGGATTCTCCAAAGGTATATTTGGGAATCTTTGAGGGCGATGGGGAAAAAGGAAATATCCTCAGATCAAAACTGGAAAGAAGCCTTCTGTGAAACTGCAATTGCCATGATTGAATGCACTCACAGAATACCTTGTCTTTCATTGTCATTAGCGAACTAAGTTTTCCTGAAAGTGCCAATGTGATACCCCTTAGCGCATGGAAAACTTACGGTGGACAAAGGAATATCCTCAGATGAAACTAGAAGCATTTCTTAGAAATTCTTGGTGATGTTGAATTCGCTCACAGATGACACTTACGTTTCAGGGAGCAGTCAGTAACACTGTCTTTGAGGACCTGGAAGGGGCTCCTTGAGATCGCATTGAGACACACGCTGATAAAGGAATATCAGAACTTTGAAAACGTGAAGAACTTCTCAGATAACTTATTTCTGATCTGTGAGTTCATCTCACAGACTTATAACTTAGGAGACGTCAAGGAAGCCAATGTTGCCGAACACGCTTTCGGGATTCGGAAAGGATATTTTGAGCCCATGTTGCCCGGTGAAAGGATTTCTCACATATAAATAAGAGAAGCTTTTGAGAGATTGCTTTCAGATGTGTGACTTCAATCACACAAGTTCCACCGTTCCCTTCTTGGAACAGTTTGCTAAAACTCCGTGTCCTGGATTCTGCAGAGATATATTTGGGAGCTCAGTGAGGGCTACGGTGAAAAAGAATATCCCGATCAAAACTGAAAGAAGCATTCTGAGAAACTGCATTAGCCATGATGAATGCAACTCACAGAGGTACACGTTTCTCTTCGAGTGAATCAAGTGTTAGCTAACTAAGTTGTCTGGAAAATCTGCAATGGGATATCCATTTGTGCAATGAAGCTTACGGTGGACAAGGAATATTCCTCAGATGAAACTAGAAAGGAAGCTTTCCTTAGAAATGTCTTTGGTGAGGTGTGAATTTCATCGCACAGAGTTCCACTTAGATTCGTGGAGCAACGTCCAGTAACACAGGTAGTTGGACCTGAAGAAGGGCCGTGCCCTTGGATCGCATTGAGGCGCCTACGCTGATAAAGGAATTTTTCTGTCTTCCCGTTCAAACCGTGAAAGAAGCCTTCTGATAACTCTGTCTGATCTGTGAGTTGACTCTCACGGACGTAGAACGTAGACTTCAGGAGGCAGGTTTGCTAACACGCTTTTTCGTGATTCCGAAGTGAGATTTGGGGAGCCCATGGAGGGCCCAGGTTGAAAAACGAAATATCCTTACATAATAACTAAGAGAAGCTTCTGAGAAACTGCATTGCCATGGTGGGAATGCACGCACAGAGTTACAAATGGCTCTTCAGTGATCAGTTGGTTACACAGTTTTTTTGGAATCTGCAATTAGATACTTCATACGCAATGAACTTACGGTGAAAAAGGAAATATCCACAGATGAAAACGAGAAAGAAGCTTTCTTAGAACTTACTTGGTGGTGTGTGATTCGCTCACGAGTTTACTTAGGTGTCGGGGAGCATCCATTTACATGGATTTGAGAAACCTCAGAAGGAGGGCTTCCCTTGGATCGCATTTAGGCCGAGGCTGATAACGAAATTCATCCGTGTCAAAAACGTGAAGAAGCTTGTCTAGAGACCGTCTTTTTGATCTGTGGTCATCTCACAGGCTTATAACTTGACTTCGAGGAAGCAGTTTGCGAACACTCTTTTCCGGGGATTAATGGAAAGTGATATTGAGAGCCCTAGGAACCAGGTGAAGAAGCAACTATCGTCACATAATAACTAGAGAGAAGCGTCGGAGACCAGTGCTTTTTCTATGGTGACTTCATCACACAAGTTTGTTTTCCACACATTCCTTCTTGGAACAGTTGTGCTAAACACTGTTTGTCGTGGATCGGCAAGTATGTGGGAAGCTCATATTGAGGGCGATGGTGAAAAAGGAAATATCCTCAGATCAAACCTGAAAAGAACCGTCTGAGAAACTGAATTACACTGATTTGAGTGCAACTCACAGAGTTACAACGTTTCTCTTCAGTGATCATTTTGCTACTAAGTTTTCGGAAAATCTGCAATGGGATCCTCTTAGCGCAAATGAGCTTCCGCTGACAAATGGAAAGATCGCCACAGATGAACTAATAAGAAGCTTTCCTTAAAAACTCCTTGGTGATGTTGTTTAATATTCAGTCTCACAGAGATACACTTATGTTTCATGGAGCATCCATAACAACTGTCTTTGAGGCAACTTGAGAGGGCTTCCTTGGATCGAATGGAGGGCCAGAGATGATAAAGGAAATGTCATTCATCCGTTCAAAACGTGAAAGAACTTTCTGAGAAATTGCCTTTCTGATCTGTGAGGTTCATCTCTCAACAGACGTATAACTTTAGACTTCAGGAAGCAGTTTTGCGAACACTCTTTTCTTTGGAATTCTGGAAAGTGGATATTTGGAAGCACATAGGGCCACATGGTGAAAAAAGGAAATACTCACTAATACTAAGAGAGAAGCGTTCTGAGAGATTGCGTTTCTGATGGTGACGTCAAAGCACACAGAGTTCACCTTCCCCTCTTGGACAGTTTTCTAATAATGTTGTCGTGGATTCTGCAAAGTTTATTGGGAGCTCATTGAGGGCTAGGGTGAAAAAGGAATGTCCTCAGATGCAAAACTGAAAGAAGCCTTCGGAGAAACTGCATCGCCATGAGTGAATCAACGCAACAGGGTACACGGTTCTGTTCAGTGATCAGTTTGCTAAGTAAGTTTTTCTGAATCGCAATGGATACTCTTAGCCATGAAGCTTAAGATGACAAAGAAATATCCTCAGATTGAAAACGAGAAGAAGCTTCCTTAGAAACTTCTTGGTGATGTGTGAATTCATCTCACAGAGTTCCACTGATATTGCGTGGAGCAAGGTCCATTAACATGTCTTTTGAGGAACCTGAAGAAGGGCTGCCTTGGTCGCATTGAAGGCTACGCTGATAAAGGAAATTATCTTTCTTCGCGTTCCAAAACGTGAAAGAAGCCTTCTGAGAACTGTACTTTTGCATCTGTGAGTTCTCGAGCAGACTCTATCACTCGATGTAGGAAGCTAGTTTGCTAAACCCCTCTTTCGTGATTCTGGGTGATACGTGGGTTGGGAGCTCGATAGCGGGCCGCACCTGATTCCGACAGGCACCATGTCCTCACATGATATATGGCGAGAGTTCGGGAGGATTGCTTTCTGTTGTGTGGTTTTCACACAGGTTCCCCACACTTCCCTTCCTGGCACAGTTGCTCCCAACACTGTTTTGGTGGCTCTCGGCTTAAAGTTCATTTGGGAGGCTCATTGAGGCTATGCTGAAAAGGGAATTTATCCGATCAGAAAAATCGTCCCCTGCCTGAGGACAGTCACATCGGGCCCTGGAAGGGGAGTGTGAAGGGAGGAGACCAGAAACACAACAGAAATGGAGACAAAGACAAGGAGCTGATCAGTTCTCTTTATTGAGTGTGGGTAATCCCTTATATAGCTGTGCAGGGGACGAGGTTGGTCAGGGCGGTGACGACGGGGGCTGGGTCTTTCAAAGTGACAATCGCTCATGGCACCGTGGGTTTGTTACTTTTCTCGGGCACGGGATTGCGTCTGGCGCCTGGGATGCGCTATCTCTCGGCGGAAAATTTGTGCACGCGCGCGGGAAAGGTTTGGCGCTCGCAGGAAAGGTTGGTGCGCGTGGGATAAAGTTTTTGGCGCGCGCGGAGTGGGAGAAACTTAGGCGGGGGAGGAAAATCTTTGGTGCGCCGCGGGATAGGTTTTGTAAAAACAGAACCCGGGAATGTTGCCCTCTTCGTATCCGCTGTTGTGAGAGCATCAACACGTGGTAGGCTATGCCAGGGCCTCCTGGCTCCGGAACAGGTGCCCCCTTTTGTTATCTAATTATGGCATAGAACATTGTCCTCTCAGGAATTGCGACTCGGATCTGGTCGGGAGTTATGCAATCTCATCCTGGTACACGTCATGGGATAGGCCAAGTAGTTCTGACGGCCCTCTCGTCTTCGGTTAGTGCGTAGATGATCGACTCTCTTACCCGTTACATAGGCTGCAGTTTCAGCGCATAGGGACGGTGTCTCGGTCAATGAAATGGTGGTAGTATGAACACCACCGCGATCTTCTTGTTCACGGCTATGATATGACCGTATCGGCTTCGCTGGAGTGCTCACCTCCTGTTGCTTCTGAAGTATAGCTTATTGACGCCAAAGGTCCATAGAGCGTCCCGAGCCAATCGGCAAAGCAGGACGGGCCAGGAATGGATACAGATAGGGAAGGAGTCCATGGAACCTCGTCCAAACCAATGGCGTACGGTACTTCTTTTTGCATCGTGTTTTCTAGGTCCTTCTTTAGACGGCTGATGTTGTCCCTGACGATCCCGATTGTGGCTCGACATGAGTAAACGCCTTTCCCTGTAAAGCCAAGCAGAGGCTCCCTGTTTCTGCAGTTATGTAAACTAGGCCTCTTTCATTTTGGAGCCTACCTTCTGCCGAGAATCTACCGTGATCTGTGAAATCTGTATAGTAGCGAAATGGCCTGCATATCTGAGATCAGTTGGCGAGACAATTTGGTGTATTGAGTAACAGAAACCCCTAGCCTGTGCCCCAGTTGCTACGGCAGCAGTTTGCTAATCCTGCAAGGAAGGGAATAATGGTATTGCCCTTTGAGTTTCTTCCAAAAAGTGATCTATAGCGGGATAGGCACAGGTTTTCATCTCCAGGGATAGGTCTATTCATGGTAAAGTCTGGCTAAGACCGCGTCCTGTCCAGTTGTAGGTAAATGGTAAAGCATATTGCCACATATAAAACCGAGCTGTTTTTTTTAGCAAGGTAAACAGGAGTAACTGTGCTATTCTATCCCCTTGAGGAGTGAAATGATGTTGTCAATAGCCGTTGGCAGGAGTTTGATCTCCTATATAATCACTCTCCACTATCCTGAAAGACCTGGAGCCCTTTCATGGTGACGCTCTTCCCCAGGATAAATCCAACAATGTTTTGAGGGTAGGGGGCCCTATATACCCGTATTAGGCCTGAGGTCCCTAGGTCAGGTTAATACTGTGTGGAGTGGGAACGAGTCCAATCCTGCGCTTCTCCTGGGGTTGCTCATACTAATCTGGTGAACGGATTGTTGTTGGTTGGTACAAAACTGACCGCGCCAATAAGCTGCTTCGGGGCCTGGGGTCGGCCCCCAATCCGTTTCCCTGCTGAGGTGTTAGGGGATTTCTTGATGTCAGTTTAGATTACATTCTTTGGACCAATGTTTTTCCTCTTTTAGCACCTAGGGCAGAGGCCCTGGAGCTTTTGCTCTAAGGTCTTAGCTAAGCTCTCCTTAAAATCCCTAGGGAAGTGTCCCATTTTTCCGCACTGAAGCACCCCTTGCAATTTTATTTTTACTAGCGAGGAAGTCGTTTATGGTTTGTCCACTAAAGGCAGCAGCCTAGCCAAACCCTGTTGAATGAGGGCCCTATGGTCTGAAACAGAGGCGGATGTAACCGTTAAGTCTGTTTTCTTCTGATAGGTCTGATTGTCTGCGTGAACAAGCCGCGGGTTTAAGCGTTTTTTTCCGTAAGCTAGCTGTTTTACATAATCCAATAACCCCCCTGCCTCAAGCAGTTTCCCAAGATTCGCTGGCTGGTGGTTTGAAAAGTTCTATGGTACAAAGTCTGGCCAAGGACACATCAGGGTCCTTGTTTTGACCCCGGTGCGAGGCTCCCTAGGATCCCTCCTTAAACAGAAGTGTTTCCTCCAGGCGTTGGTAAGCTGCTGCTTGATTTTGAGAAAACAGTCCAGGAATCATGACTGGACCAATCTGAAGCATCATGGTTTCTGGTGTAATTACCGAGCCAGTTAGCAATCAAAATCCCAACCTTATCTGGCCTTGTTGGTTTGTTCTTGGTGCCGTTTATCTCTCAATTTTCATAAAATTCTGACCTCCAATCAATTGGTACGCCGTCCGGAAGAACGTGCTCTAACGGAGGTATTCCCAATCTATGGGAGTGAGCCCAATTTTTCGGCCCACAGATTTCGACTTATGGCCAGGGGTGTAACGGGGGCCCAGTACTCGAACGTATTGGCGAGAAACAGGCAGTGTTTTAGTTCTTTTTATTACAGGAAATGTCAACACCCATTTGTGGTGTCGCCCAGGCTCGACCCTGGCCAGCTGTTGTGTCCTTACTATTACTGAAAGAACATTCTCGAGGAGAGGTATCCGCTATCCCTACTAGCCAAGCGACATTCCTTTGGGACATCTGTCCGGGTCCCCCTCTGAAAGAGGTGAGAGGGGTTTCCTCCTATTCTTTAAGGGTATTGAACGCTCTCACGTCCCTGTCCCGTTAATTTTTCGGCAATCTAGTGATAAAGACGAATGTGAGTTCTTTTTTCGATGGCTTTATTTGTCTTCTTCAAGCGGTGCAATTTTTTTCTCTAAGCTCGCTCTTTTTGTGATCTAGTATCTAACTGACATAAACGCGGGGGCAGAGCCTTATTATAGGGAGGGGGATAACTTAAGAGTTGTGGCCAGTCAGAATATAAATATTTGTGCTGCCCCTTCGTCCCAAATTATCCAGTGTTGGTTAAAACTTCTGAGGAAAAGGATTTTAAAAAAAGAAAAAATTTTAATTTTGTTTTACAGTTTGTTAAACTTACTTGCTAAATTAGTTGTATGTACGTAAAACGGGGTTTATTTTTTGAACTTTTTTCCCTATTGATTTTCTATATAAATTTGGTCATGTAAGGGGACCCCAGCCCTTCTGTCCTCGATCGCTTGGTAGCGACTATTAAGGTCGTATTTCTTTATTAGGTATGCGAATGTTTCGAGGGTGGGTCCTGGGAGCCTGCCTCTTTTAATATTCCCTCAGTCGAGTAAACCACCGCCATTACCTGCAGGACTTTTTTCTTTTTTCTTTTTTTCCTACCTTTTTAGTCTACATTATATCACCTGAATAGATTTCCAATAAGAAGTAGCTGTCACTCGGAAGCCTTTCGTGGTCCAAAAGTAATCATAGTAAATCTTGAAACAGTCTCCCACTTAAATCGACCCACCTCGGAACCACAGGACCATACCTTTATTTGTCAATGGTCCCTCTTGTTGTGTGAAACCAAAGGGCAAGGTTTTCTTTTACACAATCAAAAACGTAAACAATCATACTTTTAAACAACTTTATCCATCGTGTTTTAAGCCCTCTTTATGCCCCTACATAAATTTGATGCTGGCTTAATTCTTGCCCATATCAACACTGTTATTCACCTCCTAGTTTCCACCTGCGGTAGGCCCTCCCACCGACGTCCGGAGGAAGTTTTCTTTCACTTTCATTTCGGCAAGACTTTACTGCCTTACTTTCCTCAACTTTTTTTCACCACCGTGTCCAGGTCCCCTGTTCGTGGCCGCCAGGTGGTCCCGACTGGCAGGACAGTCGAACGAGGCCCTGGAATGGGGGAGTGGAATGGAGAAGACAAGAAAAACACAAGAAAATGGAGACAAACAAACAGCAGGCCTTGAAATCAAGTTCGTTGAGTGAGTGTAGGGATCAACCTTATAGTAGGCTGTGAGGAAGAGGTTGGGCCAGGCCGTTGAGGGGGCCGGTCTTCTCAAATTACAATCCGCGCATGCCGCTGCGTTTGGTAATTTTCCCCGGGCGCGGATCGCGCCTGCGCCTGGGGGCTGCATAATCTTACCGCCGGCCGGAAAATGTTTTTGCGGCGCGACGAGCGGGAAGGTTGGCGCGCGTGGGAACGTTTGGCGCGACGGAGGAGAACTGTAGGCGGCGCGCGGCAGCAACTAGGCGCCCACGCGCCAGGAAAAGCTATGGGCGCGCGCTGGTAAGGGTATGTAAATAAAGAACCCGGAATGTGCCACCTCTTGCCCCATTGAACGGAGATCAAGCACAAAGGGTCCCCTAATTCCAGGCATCATGGTCCGGACACAAAAACTGGGAAAGAACCTCTCTGAAAACGCATTGCCATGAGTAATGCAACGCACAATTGTTACACGTTTCTCTTCCGTATCAGTTTGCTAACTAAGTTTTTCTGAAATTCTGCAAGGATCTGATCGAGAGCTTATCGGTTGACAATGGAATATCCCAGATGAAAACTAGAAGAGAAGCTTTCTTAGAACGTTCTTGGTGATGTGTGGAATTCATCCTCACAAAGTACAGACTTATGATTCGGTGAGCAGTCGTCAATCCTAAGCACTGTCTTTGAGGGAACCTGAGAGGGCTCTTTCTTTGGTCCACATTGAGGCCTACCTGATAAAGGAAATTATCCGATTTCAAAACGGGAAAGAAGCCTTCTGAGAAACTTCGTCTTTTGTGACTGTGACATTTCTACAGACTAGATAACTTAGTCCTTCAGGAAGCAGTTGTTTCACACCACGGCTTTTCGTGGAAATTGCCAAATGAGATTTGGAGACCCAATAGGGCCCATGGTGAAAAAGGAAATTAGCCCAGTATAACGTAGAGAGAAGCTTCTGAGAGATTCCTTTCTGTGGGCGGCGTATCACACATAGTTCCACCCGGCCCTTCTTCTTGGAACAGTTTGCTAACACTGTTGTCGTGGATTCTGCAAAGGTATATTTGGGAGCTCATTGAGGGCTATGGTGAAAAAGGAAATATCCTCAGATCAAAACTGGAAAGAAGCCTTCTGAGAAACTGCATTGCCATGAGTGAATGCAACTCAAAGAGTTACACGTTTCTCTTCAGTGATTAGTTTGCTAACTAAGTTTTCCGGAAATCTACAGTGGGATACCTCTTAGCGCAATGAAGCTTACAGTGACAAAGGAAATATCCTCAGATGAAAATTAGAAAGAAGCTTTCTTAGAAACTTCTTGGTGATGTGTCAATTCATCTCACGGAGTTACACTTATGTTTCGTGGGGGAGTCCATTAACACTGTCTTTGAGGAACCTGAGAAGGGCTTCCTTGTATCGCATTGAGGCCTACCCACATATAGGAAATTTCATCCGTTCAAAACGTGAAAGAAGCTTTCTGAGAAACTTCTTTCTGATCTGTGAATTCATCTCAAAAACTTATAACTTAGACTTCAGGAAGCAGTTAGCTAACACTCTTTTCATGGAATCTGGAAAATGATATTTGGGAGCCCGTAGCGGCCCATGATGGAAAAGGAAATATCCTCACATAATAACTACAAAGAAGCTTTCTGAGAGATTGCTTTCTGATGTGTGACTTCATCACACAGAGTTCCACCCTTCCCCTCTTGGAACAGTTTGCTAACACTGTTGTTGTGGATCCTGCAAAGGCATATTTGGGAGCTTATTGAAGGCTACGGTGAAAAAGGAAATATCCTCACATAATAACTAAAGAGAAGCTTTCTGAGAAACTGCATTGCCATGCGTGAATGCAACTCACATAGTTACTCGTTTCTCTTCAGTGATCAGTTTGCTAACTAAGTTTTCTGGAACTCTGCAATGGGATACCTCTAAGCGCAATGAAGCTTACGGTGACTAAGGAAATATCCTCAGATGAAAACTAGAAAGAAGCTTTCTTAGAAACTTCTTGGTGATGTGTGAATTCATCTCACAGAGTTACACATTCGTTTCATGGAGCAGTCCAATAACACTGTCTTTGAGGAAACTGAGAAAGGCTTCCTTGGATCGCATTGAGGCCTATGCTGATAAACGGATTTTCATCCGTTCAAAACGTGAAAGAAGCTTTCTGAGAAACTTCTTTCTGATCTGTGAGTACATCTCACAGACGTATAACTTCGACTTCAGGAAGCAGTTTCCGAACACTCCTTTCGTGGATTCTGGAAAGTGATATTTGGGAGCCCATAGGGGCCCATGGTGAAAAAGGAAATATCCTCACAGAATAACTAGATAGGAGCTATCTGAGATATTGCTTCTTGATGCGTGACTTCATCACACAGAGTTCCACCCTTCCCTTCTTGGAACAGTTTGCTAACACTGCTGTCGTGGATTCTGCAAAGATATATTTGGGAGCTCATTGCGGCTATGCTGAAAAAGGAAATATCCTCAGATCAAAACTGGAAAGAAGCCTTCTGAAAAACTGCATTGCCATGAGTGAATGCAACTCACTGACTTACACGTTTCTCTTCAGTGATCAGTTTGCTAACGAAGTTTTCTGGAAATCTGCAATTAGATACTTCATAGCGTAATGAAGCTTACGGTGACAAAGGAAATATCCTCACATGATAACTAGAAAGAATATTTCTTAGAAACTTCTTATTGATGTGTGAATTCATCTCACAGAGTTACACATATGTTTCGTGGAGCGGTCCATTAACACTGTGTTTGAGGAAGCTGAGAAGTGCTATCTTGGATCGCATTGAGGCCGACGCTGATAAAGGAAATTTCTTCCCCTAAAAACGTGAAAGAAGCTTTCTGAGAAACTTCGTTGTGATCTGTGAATTCCTCTAACGCAGTTACAGCTTAGTTCTCAGGAGGCAGTTTGCTAACACTCTTTTCGTGGAATATGCCAAATGAGATTTGGGAGCCCTTAGGGGCCCATGGTGAAAAAGGATATATCCTCAGATAATAACTAGAGAGAAGCTTTCTGAGAGATTGCTTTCTGATGTGTGACTTCATCACACAGAGTTCCACACTTCCCTTATTGGAACAGTTTACTAACACTGTTGTCGTGGATTCTCCAAAGATATATTTGGGAGATCATTGAGGGCTATGGTGAAAAAGGAAATATCCTCAGATTAAAACTGGAAAGAAGCCTTCTGTGAAACTGCATTGCCATGAGTGAATGCAACTCACAGAGATACACGTTTCTCTTCAGTGATCAGTTAGCTAACTAAGTTTTCTGGAAATGTGCAATGGGATACCCCTTAGCGCAATGAAGCTTATGGTGACAAAGGAAATATCCTCAGATGAAGACTAGAAGGCAGCTTTCTTAGAAATTCTTGGTGATGTGTGAATTCATCTCACAGAGTGACACTTATGTTTCATGGAGCAGTCCATTAACACTGTCTTTGAGGATCCTGAGAAATGCTTCCTTGAATCGCATTGAGACCTACGCTGATAAAGGAAATATCATCCTTTCAAAACGTGAAAGAAGCTTTCTGAGAAACTTCTTTCTGATCTGTGAGTTCATCTCACAAACTTATAAATTAGACTTCAGGAAGCAATTTGCGAACACTCTTTTCGTGGATTCTAGAAAGGGATATTTGGGAGCCCATGTTGCCCTTGGTGAAAAAGGAAATATTCTCACATAATAAATAGACAGAAGCTTTCTGAGAGATTGCTTTCTGATGTGTGACTTCATCACCCAGAGTTCAACCGTTCCCTTCTTGGAACAGTTTGCTAACACTGTTGTCCTGGATTCTGCAGAGATATATTTGGGAGCTCATTGAGGGCTACGGTGAAAAAGAAAATATCCCCAGATCAAAACTGGAAAGAAGCGTTCTGAGAAACTGCATTGCCATGAGTGAATGCAACTCACAGAGTTACACGTTTCTCTTCAGTGATCAGTTAGCTAACTAAGTTTTCTGGAAATCTGCAATGGGATATCCCTTAGCGTAATAAAGCTTACGGTGACAAAGGAAATATCCTCAGATGAAAACTAGAAGGAAGCTTTCTTAGAAATTCTTGGTGATGTGTGAATTCATCTCACAGAGTTACACTTATGATTCGTGGAGCAGTCCATTAACACTGTCTTTGAGGAACCTGAGAAGGGCTTCCTTGGATCGCATTGAGTCCTACGCTGATAAAGGAAATTTCTTCCGTTCAAAACGTGATAGAAGCCTTCTGAGTAACTTCTTTCTGATTTGTGAGTTCACCTCACGGACTTATAACTTAGACTTCAGGAAGCAGTTTGCTAACACTCTTTTCGTGGATTCCGGAAAGTGATATTTGGGAGCCCATGGGGGCCCATAGTGAAAAACGAAATATCCTTACATAATAACTAAAAAGAAGCTTTCTGAGAAACTGCATTGCATGTGTGAATGCAACTCACAGAGTTACAAATTTCTCTTCAGTGACCAGTTTGTTAACACAGTTTTTTGGAAATCTGCAATTAGATACTTCATAGCGCAATGAACCTTACGGTGACAAAGGAAATATCCACAGATGAAATCTAGAAAGAACCTTTCTTAGAAACTTCTTGGTGGTGTGTGAATTCATCTCACAGAATTATACTTATGTTTCCTGGAGCAGTCAATTTACACTGTTTTTGAGAAACCTCAGAAGGGCTTCCTTTGATCGCATTTAGGCCTAGGCTGATAAACGAAATTTCATCCGTTCAAAACGTGAAAGAAGCTTTCTGAGAGACTTCTTTTTGATCTGTGAGTTCTTCTCACAGTCGTATAACTTAGACTTCAGGAAGCAGTTTGCGAACACTCTTTTCATGTATAATGGAAAGTGATATTTGAAAGCACATAGGGGCCCATGGTGAAAAAGGAAATATCCTCACCTAATAACTAGAGAGAAGCTTTCTGAGAGATTGCTTTCTGATGTGTGACTTCATCACACAGAGTTCCACCCTTCCCTTCTTGTAACAGTTTTCTAAGACTGTTGTCGTGGATTCTGCAAAGGTATATTTGGGAGCTCATTGAGGGCTATGGTGAAAAACGAAATAACCTCAGATCAAAACTGGAAAGAAGGCTTCTGAGAAACTGCATCGCCACGAGT
Organism: Rhinopithecus roxellana; assembly: GCF_007565055.1. Lineage (NCBI taxonomy): Eukaryota > Metazoa > Chordata > Mammalia > Primates > Cercopithecidae > Rhinopithecus > Rhinopithecus roxellana. The sequence goes on along the minus strand of NC_044552.1, from coordinate 143,512,160 downwards.
GAATGCAACTCACAGGGTTACACGTTTCTGTTCAGTGATCAGTTTGCTAAGTAAGTTTTCTGGAAATCTGCAATGGGATACCTCTTAGTACAATGAAGCTTACGATGACAAAGGAAATATCCTCAGATGAAAACTAGAAAGAAGCTTTCTTAGAAACTTCTTGGTGATGTGTGAATTCATCTCACAGAGTTCCACTGATATTTCGTGGAGCAGTCCATTAACACTGTCTTTGAGGAACCTGAGAAGGGCTTCCTTGGATCGCATTGAGGCCTGCGCTGATAAAGGAAATTTCTTCTGTTCAAAACGTGAAAGAAGCATTCTGAGAAACTTCTTTCTGATCTGTGAGTTCATCTCACAGACTTATAACTTAGATTTCAGGAAGTAGTTTGCTAACACTCTTTTCGTGGATTCTGGAAAGTGATATTTGGGAGCTCATAGCGGCCCATGATGAAAAAGGAAATATCCTCACATGATAACTGGAGAGAAGCTTTCTGAGAGATTGCTTTCTGATGTGTGGCTTCATCACACAGAGTTCCAAACTTCCCTTCTTGGAACAGTTTGCTAACACTGTTTTCGTGGATTCTGCAAAGGTATATTTGGGAGCTCATTGAGGGCTATGCTGAAAAGGGAAATATCCTCAGATAAAAACTGTCCCGACCTGCAGGACAGTCAATCGGGCCCTGGAAGGGGGAGTGTGAATGGAGGAGACAAGAAAACACAAGAAATGGAGACAAGACAAAGAGACTGATCAAGTCTCCTTTATTGAGTGTAGGGTAATCCCTTATATAGGCTGGCAGGGGAAGAGGTGGGGTCAGGGCGGTGACGGGGGCTGGGTCTTCTCAAATTACAATCGCTCATGCACCGTGGGTTTGTACTTTTCTCGGGCACGGGATTGCGTCTGCGCCCTGGGCTGCATATCTTCCTGGGCGGGAAAATGTTTGCACGCGCGCGGGAAAGGTTGGCGTGCGCAGGAAAGGTTGGTGCGCGTGGGAACAGTTTTGGCGCGCGCGGGAGAAACTTAGGCGCGGGAGGGAAAATCTTTGGGTGCGCGCGGGAATGTTTTGTAAATAAAGAACCCGGGAATGTGCCCTCTTGTCTCCGCTTTGTGGAGATCAACAACAGTGGTAGGCTAATTCCAGGCCTCATGGCTCCGGACAGGTCCCCCTTTTTTTTATATAATTATGGCTAGAAGATTGTCCCTCGGGAACTGCGCCTGTCTTAGGTTGGAGTAATGCATCTCATCACTGGTACCCGTCATGGGATTAGGCAGTAGCTTATGACGGCCCTCCTGTCTTAGGTTAGTGAGAGATGATACTCTCTTACCCGTCATTGGCTGTCCAGTTCAGCGCATAGGGAAGGTGTTCATAATGGGTGTGAGTATGAACCACCGCGATCTTCTTGTTCTAGGCGATGATAATGGACCTGTATAGGCTTCGCTTGGATAGTCTCGACCTGTTACTTAATGAATGTCATAGCTTATTGAAGACCAAAGGTCCTATAGAGAGTAAGAGCAATAGGCAAAGCAGGAGGCCCAGGAATGGCATAAGATAGGGAAGGAGTCCATGGAACCCAGTCCAAAATGGGCTATCGGTTATTTCTTTTCATCGTTTTTCTAGGTCTTCTTGTAGACGCCTGATTTTGTCCCTGACGATCCCGGATTTGTTGGCATAGAAACAGCACTTCTCCTGTAAAGCCAAGCAGATGCCTCCCTGTTCTGCAGTTAGTAAATCTAGGCCTCTTCTATTTTGGAGCACTACTTCTGCCAGAGAATCTACCTGATCTTGTAAATCTTGTATAGTACTCGAAATGGCCTGCATATCTGAGATCAGTTGGCGAGACAATTTGGTGTATTGAGTAACAGAAACCCCTAGGCCTGTAGCCCCAGTTGCTACGGCAGTAGTTATGCCTAATCCTGCAAGGAAGGGGATAAATTGTATTGCCCTTTTGTTTCTTCCTAAAAAGTGATCTATAGCTGGGATAGGCACAGGTTCATCTCCAGGGATAATGTCTATATCAGGTAAAAGTCTGGCTAAGACACAGCGTCCTGTCCAGTTAGTAGGTAAATAGGTATAAGCCCTATTATTGCCACATATAAAAACAGAGCTGTTTTTAGCAATGGTAACAGGAGTAACTGTGCTATTCTATCCCCTTGAGGAATGATAATGATGTTGTCAATAGCCTTGTCCATGATTTTGATTTCTCCTATATAATCACTATCCACTATACCTGGAAAGACCTGTAGACCTTTCATGGTGACGCTCCTTCTCCCCAGGATTAATCCAAAAATGTTTGAGGGTAGGGGCCCATATATACCCGTATTTAGGGCCTGAGGTCCCATTTCAGGGGTTAATACTGTGTGGGAGGTGGAACAGAGGTCCAATCCTGCGCTTCCTGGGGTTGCTCTACTAAGCTGTGAAACGGATTGTTGTTGGTTGGTACAAAACTGACCGCCCCATAAGCTTGCTTCGGGGCCTGGGGTCGGCCCCTCAATCCGTTTCCCTGCTGAGGTGTTAGGGGATTTCTTGATTGTCAATTTTAGATTTACATTCGTTGGACCAATGTTTTCCTCTTTTACACCTAGGGCAGAGGCCTGGAGCTTTTGATTCTAAGGTCTTAGCTAGCTCTCCCTTACAATCCCTAGGGAAGTGTCCCATTTTTCCGCACTTGAAGCACCCCTTGCTAATTTTATTTTTACTAGCGAGGAAGTCTTTTATGGTTTGTCCACTAAAGGCAGCAGCCATAGCCAAACCCTGTTGATATGAGGGCCCTATGTCTGAACAGAGGCGGATGTAACCTGTTAAGTCTGTTTTCTTTCTATAAGGTCTGATTGCTGCCTGACAAGCCGGGTTAGCGTTTTCGTAAGCTAGCTGTTTTACATAATCCACCCCTGCCTCAGCAGTTCCAAATATTCTGCTGGCTGTGGTTAAAAGTCTATGTACAAAGTCTGCAAAAGGCACATCAGGTCCTTGTTTGACCCCCGTGAGCGAGGCTCCTGGATCCTCCTTAACAGGAAGTTTTCTCCAGGCTTTGGTAGCTGCTGCTTGGATTTGAGAAAACAGTCCAGGATCATACTGCATCTGAGCATCGGTTTCTGTGTAATTACCCGAGCCAGTTAGCATATCAAAATCCCAACCATATCTGGCTTGTTGGTTTGTCTTGGCCGTATCTCTACAATTTTCATAAAATTCTGACTTCCAAATCAGATGGTCGCCTCCGGAAAGAACTGCTCTAACTAAGGTATTCCAATCTATGGGAGTGAGCCAATTTTCGGCCACAGATTCGACTATGGCCAGGGTGTACGGGGCAGTAGCTACGTATTGCGAGACAGCAGTTTTTAGTTCTTTTATTACAGTAAATTCAAACCCATTGTGGTGTCTCCAGGCTCGACCCTGCGCATCTGTAGTTTCCGTTACTGGAAAAACATCTCGAGGAGAGGTATCCTCCCTATCCCTACTACCAAGCGACCTTCCTTTTGGGACATGCTGTCCGGGTCTCTGAGGGTGAGAGGGTTTCTCTATTCCTTTAGGGTATTGAACGCTCTCACTTCCTGTCCTTAATTTCTGCAATCTAGTGATAAAAGACTGATGTAGTTCTTCGAGCTTTATTTGCTCTTCAAGCGGTGCAATTTTTTCTCTAAGCTCCTCTTTTGTGTCTATTACTGCCATAACTGCGGGGGCAGAAGCCTTATTATAGGGAGGGGGATAAGTAAGAGTTTGTGGCCAGTCAGAATTATAATATTTTGCTGCCCCTTCCTCCAAATTATCCCAGTTTACTTCTGAAGGGTTAAAGTTATTTTTACTTTTGCTATCATTAGTTGTAGGTAAAACTGGGTATTTTTTGAACTTTTCCTTATTTGATGTTTCTATATTTGTCATTAAGGGGACCCCAGCCTCTTCCTCGTCGCTTTGTAGCCATATAAGGTCTATTTCTTTATTAGGTATGGATTTTTCGAGGTTGGTCTGGGAGCTGCCTCTTAATATTTCCTCAGTCTGAGTAACCACCGCCATTACCTCAGGATCTTTTTCTTTTTTCTTTTTATCTATTATATCTCTGATTAGATTCCAATAAGAAAAAGCTGTCACCGGATCCTTTTCTGGTCCAAAAGTACTATAGTAATCTTGAAAACAGTCTCCCACTCGACGCCACCTCTTTATGTCAATGGTCCCCTCTTGTGGAAACCAAGGGGAGGTTTCTTTTACAAAATCAAAAAACTTAAACAAATCATTATTTTAACCTTTACTCCTCGTGTTTTTAAAGCCTCTTTTAATTGCCCTACATAAATTTGATGCTGGCTTAATTCTTGTCCCATAATCAGACACTGTTACTCACCTCTAGTTCCAACGCGGTAGGCTCCCACGACATCCGGAGGAATTTCTTTCCACTTTCACTTTCGGCACACTTTACTGCCTTCTTCCTCACTTTTTCCCCCGTGTCCAGGTCCCTGTTTGGGCGCCAGGTGTCCCGACGTGCAGGACAGTCGAACGGGCCCTGGAAGGGGGAGTGGGAATGGAGAAGACAAGAAAACACAAGAAATGGAGACAAGACAAACAGCCTGATCAAGTCTCGTTTATTGAGTGTAGGGTCAAGCCATATATAGGCTGGCAGGGGAAGAGGTTGGGCCAGGGCGTTGACGGGGGCCGGGTCTTCTCAAATTACAATCGCGCATGCGCCGTGGCTTTGTAATTTTCCCAGGCGCGGGATCGCGCCTGCGCCCTGGGCAGCATATCTTCCATGGCGGGAAAATGTTTGCGCGCGCGCGGGAAAGGTTGGCGCGCACGGGAACAGTTTTGGCGCGCACGGGAGAAACTTAGGCGCGCGCGGCAGAAACTTAGGCACGCGCAGGAAAAGCTATGGGCGCGCGCGGGAAGGGTATGTAAATAAAGAACCCGGGAATGTGCCCTCTTGCTCCACTTTACGGAGATCAAGCAACAAAGGTCGCCTAATTCCAGGCCTCATGGCTCCGGACACAAAACTGGAAAGAACCCTTCTGAGAAACTGCATTGCCATGAGTGAATGCAACTCACAGTGTTACACGTTTCTCTTCAGTGATCAGTTTGCTAACTAATTTTTCTGAAATTCTGCAATGGGATACCTCTTAGCGCAATGAAGCTTACGGTGTCAATGGAAATATCCACAGATGAAAACTAGAAAGAAGCTGTCTTAGAAACTTCTTGGTGATGTGTGAATTCATCTCACAAAGTTACACTTATGTTTTGTGCAGCATTCCGTTAACACTGTCTTTGAGGAACCTGAGAAGGACTTCTTTGGATCACATTGAGGCCTACCCTGATAAAGGAAATATCAGCAGTTCAAAACGTGAAAGAAGCTTTCTGAGAAACTTCTTTGTGATCTGTGAACTCCTCTCACAGAGTTACAACTTAGTTCTCAGGAAGCAGTTTACTAACACTCTTTTCGTGGAATCTGCCAAATGAGATTTGGGAGTCCCTAAGGGCCCATGGTGAAAAAGGAAATGTCCTCAGATAGTAACTAGAGAGAAGCTTTCTGAGATATTTCTTTCTGATGTGTGACTTCATCACACAGAGTTCCAACGTTCCCTTCTTGGAACAGTTTGCTAACACTGTTATCATGGAATCAGCAAAGGTATATTTGGGAGCAAATTGAGGGCTATGGTGAAAAAGGAAATATCCTAAGATCAAAACTGGAAAGAAGCCTTCTGAGAAACTGCATTGCCATGAGTGAATGCAACTCACAGAGTTACACGTTTCTCTTCAGTGATCAGTTTGCTAACTAATTTTTCTGAAATTCTGCAATGGGATACCTCTTAGCGCAATGAAGCTTACGGTGTCAATGGAAATATCCACAGATGAAAACTAGAAAGAAGCTGTCTTAGAAACTTCTTGGTGATGTGTGAATTCATCTCACAGAGTTACACTTATGTTTCGTGGAGCAGTCCATTAACACTGTCTTTGAGGATCCTGAGAAGGGCTTCCTTGGATAGCCTTTAGGCCTACACTGATAAAGGAAATTTCATCCGTTCAAAACGTGAAAGAAGCCTTCTGAGAAACTTCTTTCTGCTCTGTGAGTTCATCTCACAGACGTATAACTTAGACTTCAGGAAGTAGTTTGCTAGCACTCTTTTCGTGGAATCTGTAAAGTGATATTTGGGAGCCCATAGGGGCCCATGGTGAAGAGGGAAATATCCTCACATAATAACTAGAGAGAAGCTTTCTGAGAGATTACTTTCTGATGTGTGACTTCATCACACTGAGTTCCAACCTTCCCTTCTTGGAACAGCTTGCTAACTTTGTTGTCGTGGATTCTGCAAAGGTATATTTGGGAGCTCATTTTGGGTTATGTTGGAAAAGGAAATATCCTCACATAATAACTAGAGAGAAGCTTTCTGAGAAAATTCTTTGTGATCTGTGAATTCCTCTCACAGAGTTACAGCTTTGTTCTCAGGAAGCAGTTTGCTAACACTCTTCTCGTGGAATCTGCCAAGTGAGGTTTAGGAGCCCTTAGAGGGCCATGCTGAACAAGGAAATATCCTCAGGTAATAACTGGAGAGAAGCTTTCTGAGAGATTGCTTTCTGATGTCTGACTTCGTCACACGGAGTTCCAACCTTCCCTTCTTGGAACAATTTGCTATCTCTGTTACCTTGTGTTCTGCAAATTGATATTTGTGAGCTCACTGCGGGGTATGGTGAAAAAGGAAATATCCTCAGATCAAAACTGGAAAGAAGCCTTCTGAGTAACTGCATTTTGATGTGTGAATGCAACTCACGGAATTACACATTTCTCCTCAGTGTACAGTTTGCCAACACATTTTTCTGGAAATCTGCAGTGGGATACTTCTGAACGCAATGAAGCTTACGGTGACAAAGGGAATATCCTCAGATGAAAGCTAGAAAGAAACTTTCTTAGAAACTTCTTGGTGATATGTGAATTCATCTCACAAAGTTACACATATTTTTCGTGCAGCATTCCATTAACATTGTCTTTGAGGAACCTGAGAAGGACTTCTTTGGATCGCATTGAGGCCTACGCTGGTAAAGGAAATATCGTCAGTTCAAAACGTGAAAGAAGCTTTCTGAGAAACTTCTTTGTGATCTGTGAATTCCTCTCACAGAGTTTCAGCTTAGTTCTCAGGAAGCAGTTTGATAACAATCTTTTCGTGGAATCTGCCAAGTGAGATTGCTTAGCCCGTGGGGGTCCAAGGTGAAAAAGGAAATATCCTCAGATCTAAACTGGAAAGAAGCCTTCTGAGAAAATGCATTTCGATGTGTGAATGCAACTCACAGAGTTACACGTTTCTCTTCAGTGTTCAGTTTGCTAACACAGTTTTCTGGAAATCTGCAATGGGATACTTCTGAACGCAATGAAGCTTACGGTGACAAAGGAAATATCCTCAGATGAAAACTAGACAGAAGCTCTGTTAGAAACTTCTTGGTGATGTGTGAATTCATCTGACAGAATTACGCTTATGTTTCATGCAGCAGTCCATTAACACTGTCTTTGAGGAACCTGAGAAAGGACTTCTTTGGATCGCATTGGGGCCCACACTGATAAAGGAAATATCATCAGTTCAAAACGTGAAAGAAGCTCTCTGAGAAACTTCTTTGTGATCTCTGAATTCCTCTCACAGAGTTACAGCTTAGTTACCAGAAAGCTGTTTGCTAACACTATTTTCGTGGAATCTGCCAAATGAGATTTGTTAGCCCATAGGGGCCCATGGTGAAAAAGGAAATATCCTCAGATAATAACTAGAGAGAAGCTTTCTGAGAGATTGCTTTCTGATGTGTGACTTCATCACACAGAGTTTCACCCTTCCCTTCTTGGAAGAGTTTGCTAACTCTCTTATCTTGCTTTCTGCAAAGTGATATTTGGGAGGTCACTGAGGGTTATGGTAAAATACGAAATATCCTCAGATCAAAACTGGAAAGAAGCCTTTTGAGAAACTGCATTTTGATACGTGAATGCAACTCACAGAGTTACACGTTATTCTTCAGTGTTCAGTTTGTTAACACAGTTTTCTGGAAATCTGAGATGGGATACTTCTGAACTCAATGAAGCTCTGGTGACAAAGGAAATATCCTAAGATGAAAACTAGAAAGAAGCTTTCTTAGAAACTTCTTGTTGATGTGTGAATTCATCTCACAGAATTTCACTTAGGTTTCAAGCAGGAGTCCATTAACACTGTCTTTGAGGAACCTGAGAAGGACTTCTTTGGATCGCATTGAGGTCTACGCTGATAAAGGAAATATCATCAGTTGAAAACGTGAAAGAAGCTTTCCGAGAAACTTCTTTGTGATCTGTGAATTCCCCTCACAGAGTTACAGCTTAGTTCTCAGGAAGCATTTTGCTAACACTCTTTTCGTGGAAGCTGCCAAGTGAGATTTGGGAGCCCTTAGGAGCCAATGTTGAAAAAGGAAATATCCTCAGATAATAACTAGAGTGAAGTTTTCTGAGAGATTTCGTTCTGATGTGTGACTTCATCACACAGAGTGCCACCCTTTCCTTCTTGGAACAGTTTGCTAACACTGTTGTCGTGGATTCTGCAAAGGTATATTTGGGAGCTCTTGAGGGCTATGGTGAAAACGGAAATATCCTCACATAATAACTAAAGAGAAGCTTTCTGAGAAACTGCATTGCCTGTGTGAATGCAACTCACAGAGTTACACGTTTCTCTTCAGTGATCGGTTTGCTAACTAAGTTTTGTGGAAATCTGCAATGGGATACCTCTTAGTGCAATGAAGCTTACGGTGACAAAGGAAATATCCTCAGATGAAAACTAGAAGGAAGCTTTCTGACAAACTTCTTTCGAATTTGTGAGTTCATCTCAAAGACTTGTAACTTAGACTCCAGGAAGCAGATTGCTAACACTCTTTTCGTGGAATCTGGAAAGTGATATTTGGGAGCCCATAGGGGCCCATGGTGAAAAAGGAAATATCCTCACATAATAACTAGAGAGAAGCTTTCTGAGGGATTGCATTCTGATGTGTGACTTCATCACACAGAGTTCCAACCTTCCCTTCTTGGAACAGTTTGCTAACACTGTTGTCGTGGATTCTGCAAAGGTATATTGGGGAGCTCATTGAGGGCTATGGTGAAAAAGGAAAAATCCTCAGATCAAAACTGGAAAGAAGCCTTCTGAGAAGCCGAATTGCCATGTGTGACTGCAACTCACAGAGTTACACTTTTCCCTTAAGTGATCAGTTTGCTAACTAAGTTCTCTGGAAATCTGCAATGGGATACCTCTTAGCACAATGAAGCTTATTTTGACAAAGGAAATATACTCAGATGAACAATAGAAAAAAAGCTTTCTTAGAAAATTCTTGGTGATGTGTGAATTCATCTCACAGAGTTACACTTATGTTTCGTGAGGCAGTCCATTAACACTGCCTTTGAGGAACCTGAGAAGGCCTTTCTTGGATCGCATTGAGGCCTACGCTGATAAAGGAAATTTCTTCCATTCAAAACGTGAAAGAAGCCTTCTGAGAAACTTCTTTCTCATCTATGAGTTCATCTCACAGACTTATAACTTAGACTTCTGGAAGCAGTTTGCTAACACTCTTTTCGTGGAATCTGGAAAGTGATATTTGGGAGCCCATAGGGGCCCATTATGAAAAAGGAAATATCCTCACATAATAACTAGAGAGAAGTTTTCTGAGAGATTGCTTTCTGATGTGTGACTTCATCACACAGAGTTCCACCCTTCCCTTTTTGGAACAGTTTGCTAACACTGTTGTCTTGGATTCTGCAAAGGTATATTTGGGTGCTCTTGAGGTCTATGGTTAAAAGGAAATATCCTCACATAATAACTAAAGAGAAGCTTTCTGAGAAACTGCATTGCCATGTGTGAATGCAAATCACAGAATTACACGTTTCTCTTCAATGATCAGTTTGTTAACACAGTTTTCTGGAAATCTGCAATTCGATACTTCCTAGCCCAATGAACATTACGGTGACAAAGGAAATATCCACAGATGAAAACTAGAAAGAAGCTTGCTTAGAAACGTCTTGGTGATGTGTGAATTCATCTCACAGAGATACACTTATGTTTCGTGTAGCAGTCCATTAACACTATCTTTGAGGAACCTGAGAAGGGCTTCCTTGGATCGCATTGAGGCCTATGCTGATCAAGGAAATTTCATCTGTTCCAAACGTGAAAGAATCTTTCTTCAAACGTCTTTCTGCTCTGTGAGTTCATCTCACAGACTTATAACTTAGACTTCAGGAAGCAGTTTGCGAACACTCTTTTCGTGGAATCTGGAAAGTGATATTTGGAGCCCTTAGGGGCCCATGGTGAAAAAGGAAATATCATCATATAATAACTAGAGAGAAGCTTTCTGAGAGATTGCTTTCTGATGTGTGACTTAATCACACAGAGTTCCAGCCTTCCCTTCGTGGAACAGTTTGCTAACACTGTTGTCGTGGTTTCTGCAAAGGTATATTTGGGAGCTCATTGAGGGCTATGGTGAAAAAGGAAATATCCTCAGATCTACACTGGAAAAAAGCCTTCTGACAATCTGCATTGCCATGAGTGAATGCAACTCACAGATTTACACGTTTCTCTTCAGTGATCAGTTTGCTAACTCAGTTTTCTGGAAATCTGCAATGGGATAGCTCTTAGGGCAATGAAGCTTACGGTGACAAAGGAAATGTCCTCAGATGAAAACTAGGAAGAAGCTTTCTTAGATACTTCTTGGTGATTTGTGAATTCATCTCACAGTGTTACACTTATGTTTCATGGAGCAGTACATTAACACTGTCTTTGAGGAATCTGAGAAGGGCCTCCTTGGAACGCATTGAGGCCTACGCTGATAAAGGAAATTTCTTCCGTTCAAAAAGTGAAAGAAGCTTTCTGAGAAACTTCTTTCTGATCTGTGAGTTCATCACACTGTCGTATAACTTAGACTTCAGGAAGCAGTTTGTGAACACTCTTTTCGTGGATTCTGGAAAGTGATATTTGGGAGCCGATAGGGGCCCATGGTGAAAAGGGAAATATCCTCACATAATAACTAGAGAAAAGCTTTCTGAGAGATTGCTTTCTGATGTGTGACATCATCACACAGAGTTCCACCATTCCCTTCTTGGAACAGTTTCCTAACACTGTTGTCGTGGATCCTGCAAGGGTATATTTCGGAGCTCCTTGAGGGCTATGGTGAAAAAGGAAATATCCTCAGATCAAAACTGGAAAGAAGCCTTCTGAGAAACTGCACTGGCATGTGTGAATGCAACTCACAGAGAAACACGTTTCTCTTCAGTGATCAGTTTGTTAACACAGTTTTCTGGAAATCTGCAATTAGATACTTCATAGCGCAGTGAACCTTACGGTGACAAAGGAAAAATCCACAGATGAAAATTAGAAAGAAGCTTTGTTAGAAACTTCTTGGTGATGTGTGAATTCATCTCACAGAGTTACACTTATGTTTCGTGGAGCAGACCATTAACAGTGTCTTTGAGGAACCTGAGAAGAGCTTCTTGGATCGCATTGAGGCCTAGGCTGATAAACGACATTTCATTCGTTGAAAAAGTGAAAGAATCTTTCTGAGAAACATCTTTCTGATCTGTGAGTTCATCTCACAGACGTATAACTTAGACGTCAGGAAGCAGTTTCCTAACAGTCTTTTCGTGGATTCTGGAAAGTGATATTTGGGAGCCCATTGGGGCCCGTGGTGAAAAAGGAAATATCCTCACATAAGAACTAGAGAGAAGCTTTCTGAGAGATTGCTTTCTGATGTGTGACTTCATCACACAGAGTTCCACCCTTCCCTTCTTGGAACAGTTTGCTAACACTTTTGTCGTGGATTCTGCAAAGGTATATTTGGGAGCTCATAGAGGGGTATGGTGAAAAAGGAAATATCCTCACATAATAACTAAAGAGAACCATTCTGAGAATCTGCATTGCCATGTGTGAATGCAACTCACAGAGTTACACGTTTCTCTTCAGAGATCAGTTTGTTAACACAGTTTTCTGGAAGTCTGCAATGGGATACCTCTTAGTGCAATGAAGCTAATGGTGACAACGGAAATATCCACAGAAGAAAACTAGAAACAAGCTTTCTTAGAAACTTTTTGATGATGTGTGAATTCATCTCACAGAGTTACACTTATGTTTCGTGGAGCAGTCCATTAACACTGTCTTTGAGGGAACTGAGAAGGGCGTCCTTGGATCGCTTTGAGGCCTACACTGATAACGGAAATTTCATGCGTTCAAAACGTGAAAGAAGCTTTCTGAGAAACTTCTTTCTGATCTGTGAGTTCATCTCATAGGCTTATAACTTAGACTTCAGGAAGCAGTTTGCTAACACTCTTCTCGTGGAATCTGTAAAGTGATATTTGGGAGCCCATAGGGGCCATGGTGAAAAAGGAAATATCCTCACATAATAACTGGAGAGAAGCTTTCTGAGAGATTCCTTTCTGATGTGTGGCTTCATCACACAGAGTTCCACACTTCCCTTCTTGGAACAGTTTGCTAACACTGTTGTCGTGGATTCTGCAAAGGTATATTTGGGAGCTCATTGAGGGCTACGGTGAAAAAGGAAATATCCTCCCATAATAACTAAAGAGGAGCTTTCTGAGAAACTGCATTGCCATGTGTGAATGCAACTCACAGAGTTACACGTTTCTCTTCAGTGATCAGATTGTTAACACAGTTTTCTGGAAATCTGCAATTGAACACGTCATAGCGCAATGAACCTTACGGTGACAAAGGAAATATCCACAGATGAAAACTAGAAAGAAGCTTTCGTAGAAAATTCTGTGTGATGTGTGAATTCATCTCACAGAGTTACACTTATGTTTCGTGGAGCAGTCCATTAACACTGTCTTTGAGGCATCTGAGAACGACTCCTTTGGATTGCATTGAGGACTACGCTGATAAAGGAAATTTCATCCGTTCAAAACGTGAAAGGAGCTTTCTGAGAAACTTCTTTCTCATCTGTGAGTTCATCTCACAGACTTATAACTGAGATTTCAGGAAGCAGATTGCTAACACTCTTTTCTTGGAATTTGTAAAGTGATATTTGGGAGCCCATATGGGCCCATGGTGAAAAAGGAATTATCCTCACATAATAACTAGAGAAAAGGTTTCTGAGAGATTCCTTTCTGATGTACGGCTTCATCACACAGAGTTCCACCCTTCCCTTCTTGGAACAGCTTGCTAACACTGTTGTCGTGGATTCTGCATAGGTGTATTTGGGAGCTCTTTGAGGGCTATGGTGAAAAAGGAAATATCCTCACATAATAACTAAAGAGAACCATTCTGAGGAACTGCATTGCCATGTGTGATTGCAACTCACAGAGTTACACGTTTCTCTTCAGTGATCAGTTTGTTAACTCTGTTTTCCGGAAATCTGCAATTAGATACTTCAGAGCGGAATGAACCTTACGGTGACAAAGGAAATATCCACAGATGAAAACTAGAAAGAAGGAATCTTCGAAACTTCTTGGTGATGTGTGAATTCATCTCACAGAGTTACACTTATGTTTCGTGGAGCAGTCCATTAACACTGTCATTGAGGAATCTGAGAACAGCTTCTTTGGATCGCATTGAGGCCTACGCTGATAAAAGAAATTTCATCCGTTCAAAACGTGAAAGAAGCTTTCTGAGAAACTTCTTTCTGATGTGTGAGTTCATCTCACAGATTTATAACGTAGACTTCAGGAAGCAGTTTGCTATCACTCTTTTCGTGGAATCTGTAAAGTGATATTTGGGAGAGTATAGGGGCCCATGGTGAAAAAGGAAATAACCTCACATAATAACTAGAGAGAAGCTTTCTGAGAGATTTCTTTCTGATGTGCGGCTTCATCACACAGAGTTCCACCCTTCCCTTTTAGGAACAGTTTGCTAACACTGTTGTCGTGGATTCTGCAATGGTATATTTGGGAGCTCTTTGAGGGCTATGGTGAAAAAGGAAATATCCTCACATAATAACTAAAGAGAAGCTTTCTGAGAAACTGCATTGCCATGTGTGAATGCAACTCACAGAGTTACACGTTTCTCCTCAGTGATCAGTTTGTTAACACAGTTTTCTTTAAATCTGCAATTAGATACTTCATAGCGCAATGAACCTTACGGTGACAAAGGAAATATCCACAGATGAAAACTTAAAAGAAGCTTTCTTAGAAACTTCTTGGTGATGTGTGAATTCATCTCAAAGAGTTACACTTACGTTTCTTGGAGCAGTCCATTAACACTTTCTTTGAGGAATCTGAGAACGGCCTCTTTGGATCGCATTGAGGCGTACGCTGATAAAGGAAATTTCATCCGTTCAAAACGTGAAAGAATCTTTCTGAGAAACTTCTTTCTGACCTGTGAGTTCATGTCACAGACTTATACCTTAGGCTTCAGGAAGCAGTTTGCTAACACTCTTTTCGTGGAATCTGTAAAGTGATATTTGGGAGCACATAGGGGACCATGGTGAAAAAGGAAATATCCTCATATAATGACTAGAGAGAAGCTTTGTGAGAGCTTCATTTCTGATGTGTGGCTTCATCACACAGAGTTCCACCCTTCCCTTCTTGGAACAGTTCGCTAACACTGTTGTCGTGGATTCTGCAAAGGTATATTTGGGAGCTTATTGAGGGCTATGGTGATAAAGGAAATAACCTCACATAAAAACTAAAGAGAAGCTTTCTGAGAAACTGCATTGCCATGTGTGAATGCAACTCACAGAGTTACACGTTTCTCCTCAGTGATCAGTTTGTTAACACAGTTTTCTGGAAATCTGCAATTAGATACTTCATAGCGCAATGAACCTTACGGTGAAAAAGGAAATATCCACAGATGAAAACTAGAAAGAAGCTTTCTTAGAAACTTCTTGGTGATGTGTGAATTCATCTCACAGAGTTACACTTATGTTTCGTGGAGCAGTCCATAAGCACTGTCTTTGAGGAATCTGAGAACGGCTTCTTTGGATCGCATTGAGGCCTACGCTGATAACGGAAATTTCATGCGTTCAAAACGTGAAAGAAGCTTTCTGAGAAACTTCTTTCTGATCTGTGAGTTCATCTCACAGACTTATAAGTTAGATTTCATGAAGCTGCTTGCTAACACTCTTTTCGTGGAATCTGTAAAGTGATATTTGGGAGCCCATAGGGGCCCACAGTGAAAAAGGAAATATCCTCACATAATAACTAAAGAGAAGCTTTCTGTGAAACTGCATTGCCATGTGTGAATGCAACTCACAGAGTTACACGTTTCTCCTCAGTGATCAGTTTGTTAACACAGTTTTCTGGAAATCTGCCATTAGATACTTCATATCGCAATGAAGCTTATGGTGACAAAGGAAATATCCACAGATGAAAACTAGAATGAAGCTTTCTTAGAAACTTCTGGGTGATGTGTGAATTCATCTCACAGAGTTACACTTATGTTACTTGGAGCAGTCCATTAACACTGTCTTTGAGGAATCTGAGAACGGATTCTTTGGATCGCATTGAGGCCTACGCTGATAAAGGAAATTTCTTCCGTTCAAAACGTGAAGGAAGCTTTCTGAGATTCTTCTTTCAGATCTGTGAGTTCATCTCACAGACTTATAACTTAGAATTCAGGAAGCAGTTTGCTAACACTCTTTTCGTGGAATCTGTAAAGTGATATTTGGAAGCGCATAGGGGCCCATGTTGAAAATGGAAATATCCTCATATAATAACTAGAGAGGAGCTTTCTGAGAGATTTCATTATGATGTGTGGCTTCATCACACAGAGTTCCACCCTTCCCTTCTTGGAACAGTATGCTAACACTGTTTTCGTGGATTCTGCAAAGGTATATTTGGGAGCTCTTTGAGGGCTATGGTGAAAAAGGAAATATCCTCACATAATAACTAAAGAGAAGCTTTCTTAGAAACTGCGTTGACATGTGTGAATGCAACTCACAGAGTTACACGTTTCTCTTCAGTGATCATTTTGTTAACACAGTTTTCTGGAAATCTGCAATTCGATACTTCATAGCGCAATGAACTTTACGGTGACAAAGGAAATATCCACAGAGGAAACTCGAAAGAAGCTTTCGTAGAAACTTCTTGGTGTTGTGGGAATTCATCTCACAGAGTTACACTTATGTTTCGTGGAGCAGTCCATTAACACGGTCTTTGAGGAATCTGAGAACGGCTTCTTTGGATCGCATTGAGGCCTACGCTGATAAAGGAAATTCCATCCGTTCAAAACGTGAAAGAAGCTTTCTGAGAAACTTCTTTCTGATCTGTGAGTTCATCTCACAGACTTATAACTTAGACTTCAGAAGCAGTTTGCTAACACTCTTTTCGTGGAATCTGTAAAGTGATATTTGGGACCGCATAGGGGCCCATGTTGAAAAAGGAAATATCCTCACATAATATCTAGAGAGAAGCTTTCTGAGAGACTACTTTCTGATGTGTCTTCGTCACACAGTGTTAAACCCTTCCCTTCTTGGAACAGTTTGCTAACGCTGTTGTCGTGGATTCTGCAAAGGTATATTTGGGAGCTCATTGAAGGCTATGGTGAGAAAGGAAATATCCTCACATAATAACTAAAGAGAAGCTTTCTGAGAAACTGCATTGCCATTTGTGAATGCAACTCACAGAGTTACACGTTTCTCTTCAGTGATCAGTTTGCTAACACAGTTTTCTGGAAATCTGCCATTAGATACTTCATAGCGCAATGAACCGTACGGTGAAAAAGGAAATATCCAGAGAGGAAAACTAGAAAGAACCTTTCGTAGAAACTTCTTGGTGATGTGTGAATTCATCTCACAGAGTTACACTTATGTTTCGTGGAGCAGTCCGTTAACACTGTCTTTGAGGAATCTGAGAACGGCTTCTTTGGATCGCATTGAGGCCTACGCTGATAAAGGAAATTTCATCCGTTCAATACGTGAAAGAAGCTTTCTGAGAAACTTCTTTCTGATCTGTGAGTTCATCTCTCAGACTTATAACTTAGACTTCAGGAAGCAGTTTGTTAACACTCTTTTCGTGGAATCTGTAAAGTGATATTTGGGAGCCTATAGGGGCCCATGGTGAAAAAGGAAATATCCTGACATAATAACTAGAGAGAAGCTTTCTGTGAGATTCCTTTCTGATGGTCAGCTTCATCACACAGAGTTCCACCATTCCCTTCTTGGAAGAGTTTGCTAACACTGTTGTCGTGGATTCTGCAAAGTTTATTTGGGAGCTCATTGAGGGCTATGGTGAAAAAGGAAACATCCTCACATAATAATTAAAGAGAAGCTTTCTGAAAAACTGCATTGCCATGTGTGAATGCAACTCACAGAGTTACACGTTTCTCTTCAGTGATCATTTTGTTAACACAGTTTTCTGGAAATCTGCAATTCGATACTTCATAGCGCAATGAACCATACGGTGACAAAGGAAATATCAACAGATGAAAACTAGAAAGAAGCTTTCTTAGAAACTTCTTGGTGATGTGTGAATTCGTCTCACAGAGTTACACTTATGTTTCGTGGAGCAGTCCATTAAGACTGTCTTTGAGGAACCTGAGAAGGGATTCCTTGAATCGCATTGAGGCCTACACTGATAAAGGAAATTTCTTCCGTTCAAAACGTGAAAGAAGCTTTTTGAGAAACTTCTTTCTGATCTGTGAGTTCATCTCACAGACTTATAACTTAGACTTCAGGAAGCAGTTTGCTAACACTCTTTTCGTGGAATCTGTAAAGTGATATTTGGGAGCCCATAGGGGCCCATGGTGAAAAAGGAAATATCATGACATAATAACTAGAGAGAAGCTTTCTGTGAGATTCCTTTCTGATGGTCAGCTTCATCACACAGAGTTCCACCATTCCCTTCTTGGAACAGTTTGCTAACACTGTTGTCGTAGATTCTGCAAAGTTTATTTGGGAGCTCATTGAGAGCTATGGTGAAAAAGGAAATATCCTCACATAATAACTAAAGAGAAGCTATCTTAGAAACTGCATTGCCATGTGTGAATGCAACTCACAGAGTTAAACGTTTCTCTTCAGTGATCAGTTTTTTAACACAGTTTTCTTTAAATCTGCAATTAGATACTTCATAGCGCAATGAACCTTACGGTGACAAAGGAAATATCCACAGATGAAAACTAAAAAGAAGCTTTCTTAGAAATTTCTTGGTGATGTGTGAATTCATCTCAAAGAGTTACACTTAGGTTTCTTGGAGCAGTCCATTAACACTTTCTTTGAGGAATCTGAGAACGGCTTCGTTGGATCGCATTGAGGCCTACGCTGATAAAGGAAATTTCATCAGTTCAAAACGTGAAAGAAGCTTTCTGAGAAACTACTTTCTGATCTGTGAGTTCATCTCACAGACTTATATCTTAGATTTCAGGAAGCAGTTTGCTAACACTCTTTTCGTGGAATCTGTAAAGTGATATTTGGGAGGTCACAGGGGCCCATGGTGAAAAAGGAAATATCCTCACATAATAACTAGAGAGAAGCTTTCTGAGAGATTCCTTTCTGATGTGTAGCTTCGTCACACAGAGTTCCACCCTTCCCTTTTTGGAACAGTTTGCTAACACTGTTGTCGTGGATTCTGCAAAGGTATGTTTGGGAGCTCTTTGAGGGATATGGTGAAAAAGGAAATATTCTCACATAATAACTAAAGAGAAGCTTTCTGAGAAACTGCATTGCCATGTGTGAATGCAAGTCACAGAGTTACACGTTTCTATTCAGTGATCATTTTGTTAACACAGTTTTCTGGAAATCTGCAATTCGATACTTCATAGCGCAATGAACCTTACGGTGACAAAGGAAATATCTACAGATGAAAACCAGAAAGAAGGTTTCTTAGAAACTTCTTGGTGATGTGTGAATTCATCTCACAGAGTTACACTTATGTTTCGTGGAGCAGTCCATTAACACTGTCTTTGAGGAATCTGAGAACGGCTTCTTTGGATCGCATTCAGGCCTACCCTGATAAAGGAAATTTCATCCGTTCAAAACGTGAAAGAAGCTTCCTGAGAAACTTCTTTCTGATCTGTGAGTTCATCTCACAGACTTATAACTTCGACTTTAGGATAAAGTTTGCTAACACTCTTTTTGTGGAATCTGTAAAGTGATATTTGGGAGCCCATAGGGGCCCATGGTGAGAAAGGAAATATCCTCACATTATAACTAGAGAGAAGCATTCTGAGAGATTCCTTTCTGATGTGCGGCTTCATCACACAGAGTTCCACCCTTCCCTTCTTGGAACATTTTGGTAACACTGTTGTCGTGGATTCTGCAAAGGTATATTTGGGAGCTCATTGAGGGCTATGGTGAAAAGGGAAATATCCTCCCAGAATAACTAAAGAGAAGCTTTCTGAGAAACTGCATTGCCATGTGTGAATGCAACTCACAGAGTTACACGTTTCTCTTCAGTGATCTTTTTGTTAACACAGTTTTCTGGAAATCTGCAATTCGATACTTCATAGCGCAATGAACCATACTGTGGCAAAGGAAATATCCACAGATGAAAACTAGAAAGAAGCTTTCTTAGAAACTTGTTCGTGATGTGTGAATTCGTCTCACGGAATTACACTTATGTTTCGTGGAGCAGTCCATTAACACTGTCTTTGAGGAACCTGAGAAGGGATTCCTTGAATCGCATTGAGGCCTACACTGATAAAGGAAATTTCTTCCGTTCAAAACGTGAAGGAAACTTTCTGAGAAACTTCTTTCTGACCTGTGAGTTCATCTCACAGACTTAAAACTTAGACTTCAGGAAACAGTTTGCTAACAATCTTTTCGTGTAATTTGTAAAATGATATTTGGGAGCCCATAGGGGCCCATGGTGAGAAAGGAAATATCCTCACATAATAACTAGAAAGAAGCTTTCTGAGAGATTCCTTTCTGATGTGCGGCTTCATCACACAGAGTTCCACCCTTCCCTTCTTGGAACAGTTTGCTAACACTGTTCTCGTGGATTCTACATAGGTATATTTGGGAGCTCATTGAGGGCAATGGTGAAAAAGGAAATATCCTCACATAATAACTAAAGAGAAGCTTTCTGAGAATCTGCATTGCCATGTGTGAATGCAACTCACAGAGTTACACGTTTCTACTCAGTGATCAGTTTGTTAACACACTTTTCTGGAAATCTGCAATTAGATACTTCATAGCGCAATAAACCTTACGGTGACAAAGGAAATATCCACAGATGAAAACTAGAAAGAAGCTTTCTTAGAAACTTCTTGGTGATGTGTGAATTCATCTCACAGAGTTACACTTATGTTTCGTGTAGCAGTCCATTAACACTGTCTTGAGAAATCTGAGAACGGCTTCTTTGGATCGCATTGAGGTCTTCGCTGATAAAGGAAATTTCATGCATTCAAAACGTGAAAGAAGCTTTCTGAGAATCTTCTTTCTGACCTGTGAGTTCATCTCACAGACTTATAACTTAGATTATAGGAAGCTGTTTGCTAACACTCTTTTCGTGGAATCTGTGAAGTGATATTTGGGAGCCCTTAGGGGCCCATGGTGAAAAAGGAAATATCCTCACATAATTACTAAAGAGAATCTTTCTGAGAAACTGCATTGCCATGTGTGAATGCAACTCACAGAGTTACACCTTTCTCCTCAGTGATCAGTTTGTTTACACAGTTTTCTGGATATCTGCAATTAGATACTTCATAGCGCAATGAACCTTACGGTGACAAAGGAAATATCCACAGATGAAAACTATAAGGAAGCTTTCTTACAAACTTCTTGGTGATGTGTGAATTCATCTCACAGAGTTACACTTATGTTTCGTGGAGCAGTCCATTAACACTGTCTTTGAGGAATGTGACAACGGCTCCTTTGGATCGCATTGAGGTCTACGCTGTTAACGGAAATTTCATCCGTTCAAAACGTGAAAGAAGCTTCCTGAGAAACGTCTTTCTGATCTGTCAGTTCATCTCACAGACTTATAACTTAGACTTGAGGAAGCAGTTGGCTAACACTCTTTTCGTGGAATCTGTAAAGTGATATTTGGGAGCCCATAGGGGCCCATGGTGAAAAAGGAAATATCCTCACATAATAACTAGAGAGAAGCTTTCTGAGAGACTGCTTTCTGATGTGTGACTTCATCTCACAGAGTTAGGCTAGTGATTTTTGGAGCCGTTTCTTAGGACTGTTTCCGTGGATTCCGAGAAGTGATATTTCTGATGGCTTTGAAGAATAGAAGGAGAAAAGAAATATCCTCCAAGAAAAAGCGGAATCAAGCTTTCTGAGAAACTCCTTTGTGATATGTGAATTCATTTCACAGTGTTACATCACCCTTTCTCGGGGGAGTTTCCTAGCCCTCATTTTGAGGAATCTCAGATGTGATGTCTTGGATATCGTTGAATCGCATGGTGAATAAGGAACTATCCTCAGAGAAACCTGCAGAGAAGCCTTCTCAGAAACTTCTTTGTTGTGGATGAATTCAGCCCTCAGATGTCCATCATTGTTTTGACTGAGAAGCTTGCTAGCAGAGTTTCCGCAGAATCTGCAGTAGGACACACGGTGGCGCTACGAGACCACAAATAACCTCGTCTTACTAAAGCAAGAAGCTTTCTGAGAAACCGCTTTGCGATGTGTGAATTCAAGTCACTAAGTTACAGCTTTATTTCGTGGGGCCGTGGCCTAGCCCTATTTGAGTGGAATCTGAGAACAGATATTCCGGATCCCTTTGAAAACAATGGGGCCAAGGGAAATGTCTTCCAATAAAAATGAGAAAGAAGCTTTCTGAGAAACTTCTTTGTGATCTGTGAATTCATCTCACAGAGTTACAACTTAGGCCTCATGAAGAAGTTGCTACCTCACATTTCGTGGAATCTGCAAAGGGATATTTGGGAGTCAATTGGAGACCATTGTTAAAAAGGAAATAGCCTCAGATAATAACTGGAGAAAAGCTTTCTGAGAGACTGCTTTCTGATGTGTGATTTCAGCACACAGAGTTCCACCCTTCCCTTCTTGGAACAGTTTGCTAACACTGTTGTCGTGGATTCGGCAAAGGTATATTTGGGAGCTCATTGAGGGCGATGGTGAAAAAGGAAATATCCTCACATAATAACTAAAGAGAAGCTTTCTGAGAAACTGTATTGCCATGTGTGAATGCAACTCACAGAGTTACACGTTTCCCCTCAGTGATTAGTTTGTTAACACAGTGTTCTGGAAATCTGCAATTAGATACTTCATAGCGCAATGAACCTTGCGGTGAAAAAGGAAATATCCACAGATGAAAACTAGAAAGAAACTTTATTAGAAACTTCTTGGTGATGTGTGAATTCATCTCACAGAGTTACACTTATGTTTCGTGGAGCAGTCCATAAACACTGTCTTTAAGGAATCTGAGAACGGCTTCTTTGGATCGCATTGAGGCCTACGCTGATAAAGGAAATTTCATGCGTTCGAAACGTGAAAGAAGCTTTCTGAGAAACTTCTTTCTGATCTGTGAGTTCATCTCACAGACATATAACTTAGATATCAGGAAGCAGTTTGCTAACACTCTTTTCGTGGAATCTGTAAAGTGATATTTGGGAGCCCATAGGGGCCCATGTTGAAAAAGGAAATATCCTCACATAATAACTAAATAGAAGCTTTCTGAGAAACTGCATTGCCATGTCTGAATGCAACTCACAGAGTTACACGTTTCTCCTCAGTGATCAGTTTGTTAACACAGTTTTCTGGAAATCTGCCATTAGATACTTCATAGCGCAATGAACCTTACGGTGACAAAGGAAATATCCACAGATGAAAACTAGAAAAAAGCTTTCTTAGAAACTTCTTGGTGATGTGTGAATTCATCTCACAGAGTTACACTTATGTTACTTGGAGCAGTCCATTAACACTGTCTTTGAGGAATCTGAGAACGGCCTCATTGGATCGCATTGAGGCCTACGCTGATTAAGGAAATTTAATCCATTCAAAACGTGAAGGAAACTTTCTGAGAAAATTCTTTCTGACCTATGAGTTCATCTCACGGACTTAAAACTTAGACTTCAGGAAACAGTTTGCTAACAATCTTTTCGTGGAATTTTTAAAACGATATTTGGGAGCCCATAGGGGCCCATGGTGAAAAAGGAAATATCCTCACATAATAACTAGAGAGAAGCTTTCTGAGAGATTCCTTTCTGATGTGCGGCTTCATCACACAGAGTTCCACCCTTCCCTTCTTGGAACAGTTTGCTAACACTGTTCTCGTGGATTCTACATAGGTATATTTGGGAGCTCATTGAGGGCAATGGTGAAAAAGGAAATATCCTCACATAATAACTAAAGAGAAGCTTTCTGAGAATCTGCATTGCCATGTGTGAATGCAACTCACAGAGTTACACGTTTCTACTCAGTGATCAGTTTGTTAACACACTTTTCTGGAAATCTGCAATTAGATACTTCATAGCGCAATAAAACTTACGGTGACAAAGGAAATATCCACAGATGAAAACTAGAAAGAAGCTGTCTTAGAAACTTCTTGGTGATGTGTGAATTCATCTCACAGAGTTACACTTATGTTTCGTGTAGCAGTCCATTAACACTGTCTTGAGGAATCTGAGAACGGCTTCTTTGGATCGCTTTGAGGTCTTCGCTGATAAAGGAAATTTCATGCATTCAAAACGTGAAAGAAGCTTTCTGAGAATCTTCTTTCTGACCTGTGAGTTCATCTCACAGACTTATAACTTAGATTATAGGAAGCTGTTTGCTAACACTCTTTTCGTGGAATCTGTGAAGTGATATTTGGGAGCCCTTAGGGGCCCATGGTGAAAAAGGAAATATCCTCACATAATTACTAAAGAGAATCTTTCTGAGAAACTGCATTGCCATGTGTGAATGCAACTCACAGAGTTACACCTTTCTCCTCAGTGATCAGTTTGTTTACACAGTTTTCTGGATATCTGCAATTAGATACTTCATAGCGCAATGAACCTTACGGTGACAAAGGAAATATCCACAGATGAAAACTATAAGGAAGCTTTCTTACAAACTTCTTGGTGATGTGTGAATTCATCTCACAGAGTTACACTTATGTTTCGTGGAGCAGTCCATTAACACTGTCTTTGAGGAATGTGACAACGGCTCCTTTGGATCGCATTGAGGCCTACGCTGTTAACGGAAATTTCATCCGTTCAAAACGTGAAAGAAGCTTCCTGAGAAACGTCTTTCTGATCTGTCAGTTCATCTCACAGACTTATAACTTAGACTTGAGGAAGCAGTTGGCTAACACTCTTTTCGTGGAATCTGTAAAGTGATATTTGGGAGCCCATAGGGGCCCATGGTGAAAAAGGAAATATCCTCACATAATAACTAGAGAGAAGCTTTCTGAGAGACTGCTTTCTGATGTGTGACTTCATCTCACAGAGTTAGGCTAGTGATTTTTGGAGCCGTTTCTTAGGACTGTTTCCATGGATTCCGAGAAGTGATATTTCTGATGGCTTTGAAGAATAGAAGGAGAAAAGAAATATCCTCCAAGAAAAAGCGGAATCAAGCTTTCTGAGAAACTCCTTTGTGATATGTGAATTCATTTCACAGTGTTACATCACCCTTTCTCGGGGGAGTTTCCTAGCCCTCATATTGAGGAATCTCAGATGTGATGTCTTGGATATCGTTGAATCGCATGGTGAATAAGGAACTATCCTCAGAGAAACCTGCAGAGAAGCCTTCTCAGAAACTTCTTTGTTGTGGATGAATTCAGCCCTCAGATGTCCATCATTGTTTTGACTGAGAAGCTTGCTAGCAGAGTTTCCGCAGAATCTGCAGTAGGACACACGGTGGCGCTCCGAGACCACAAATAACCTCGTCTTACTAAAGCAAGAAGCTTTCTGAGAAACCGCTTTGCGATGTGTGAATTCAAGTCACTAAGTTACAGCTGTATTTCGTGGGGCCGTGGCCTAGCCCTATTTGAGTGGAATCTGAGAACAGATATTCCGGATCCCTTTGAAAACAATGGGGCCAAGGGAAATGTCTTCCAATAAAAATGAGAAAGAAGCTTTCTGAGAAACTTCTTTGTGATCTGTGAATTCATCTCACAGAGTTACAACTTAGGCCTCATGAAGCAGTTGCTACCTCACATTTCGTGGAATCTGCAAAGGGATATTTGGGAGTCCATTGGAGCCCATTGTTAAAAAGGAAATAGCCTCAGATAATAACTGGAGAAAAGCTTTCTGAGAGACTGCTTTCTGATGTGTGATTTCAGCACACAGAGTTCCACCCTTCCCTTCTTGGAACAGTTTGCTAACACTGTTGTCGTGGATTCGGCAAAGGTATATTTGGGAGCTCATTGAGGGCAATGGTGAAAAAGGAAATATCCTCACATAATAACTAAAGAGAAGCTTTCCGAGAAACTGTATTGCCATGTGTGAATGCAACTCACAGAGTTACACGTTTCCCCTCAGTGATTAGTTTCTTAACACAGTTTTCTGGAAATCTGCAATTAGATACTTCATAGCGCAATGAACCTTGCGGTGAAAAAGGAAATATCCACAGATGAAAACTAGAAAGAAACTTTCTTAGAAACTTCTTGGTGATGTGTGAATTCATCTCACAGAGTTACACTTATGTTTCGTGGAGCAGTCCATAAACACTGTCTTTAAGGAATCTGAGAACGGCTTCTTTGGATCGCATTGAGGCCTACGCTGATAAAGGAAATTTCATGCGTTCAAAACGTGAAAGAAGCTTTCTGAGAAACTTCTTTCTGATCTGTGAGTTCATCTCACAGACATATAACTTAGATATCAGGAAGCAGTTTGCTAACACTCTTTTCGTGGAATCTGTAAAGTGATATTTGGGAGCCCATAGGGGCCCATGTTGAAAAAGGAAATATCCTCACATAATAACTAAATAGAAGCTTTCTGAGAAACTGCATTGCCATGTCTGAATGCAACTCACAGAGTTACACGTTTCTCCTCAGTGATCAGTTTGTTAACACAGTTTTCTGGAAATCTGCCATTAGATACTTCTTAGCGCAATGAACCTTATGGTGACAAAGGAAATATCCACAGATGAAAACTAGAAAAAAGCTTTCTTAGAAACTTCTTGGTGATGTGTGAATTCATCTCACAGAGTTACACTTATGTTACTTGGAGCAGTCCATTAACACTGTCTTTGAGGAATCTGAGAACGGCCTCATTGGATCGCATTGAGGCCTACGCTGATTAAGGAAATTTAATCCATTCAAAACGTGAAGGAAACTTTCTGAGAAAATTCTTTCTGACCTATGAGTTCATCTCACGGACTTAAAACTTAGACTTCAGGAAACAGTTTGCTAACAATCTTTTCGTGGAATTTTTAAAACGATATTTGGGAGCCCATAGGGGCCCATGGTGAAAAAGGAAATATCCTCACATAATAACTAGAGAGAAGCTTTCTGAGAGATTCCTTTCTGATGTGCGGCTTCATCACACAGAGTTCCACCCTTCCCTTCTTGGAACAGTTTGCTAACACTGTTCTCGTGGATTCTACATAGGTATATTTGGGAGCTCATTGAGGGCAATGGTGAAAAAGGAAATATCCTCACATAATAACTAAAGAGAAGCTTTCTGAGAATCTGCATTGCCATGTGTGAATGCAACTCACAGAGTTACACGTTTCTACTCAGTGATCAGTTTGTTAACACACTTTTCTGGAAATCTGCAATTAGATACTTCATAGCGCAATAAAACTTACGGTGACAAAGGAAATATCCACAGATGAAAACTAGAAAGAAGCTGTCTTAGAAACTTCTTGGTGATGTGTGAATTCATCTCACAGAGTTACACTTATGTTTCGTGTAGCAGTCCATTAACACTGTCTTGAGGAATCTGAGAACGGCTTCTTTGGATCGCTTTGAGGTCTTCGCTGATAAAGGAAATTTCATGCATTCAAAACGTGAAAGAAGCTTTCTGAGAATCTTCTTTCTGACCTGTGAGTTCATCTCACAGACTTATAACTTAGATTATAGGAAGCTGTTTGCTAACACTCTTTTCGTGGAATCTGTGAAGTGATATTTGGGAGCCCTTAGGGGCCCATGGTGAAAAAGGAAATATCCTCACATAATTACTAAAGAGAATCTTTCTGAGAAACTGCATTGCCATGTGTGAATGCAACTCACAGAGTTACACCTTTCTCCTCAGTGATCAGTTTGTTTACACAGTTTTCTGGATATCTGCAATTAGATACTTCATAGCGCAATGAACCTTACGGTGACAAAGGAAATATCCACAGATGAAAACTATAAGGAAGCTTTCTTACAAACTTCTTGGTGATGTGTGAATTCATCTCACAGAGTTACACTTATGTTTCGTGGAGCAGTCCATTAACACTGTCTTTGAGGAATGTGACAACGGCTCCTTTGGATCGCATTGAGGCCTACGCTGTTAACGGAAATTTCATCCGTTCAAAACGTGAAAGAAGCTTCCTGAGAAACGTCTTTCTGATCTGTCAGTTCATCTCACAGACTTATAACTTAGACTTGAGGAAGCAGTTGGCTAACACTCTTTTCGTGGAATCTGTAAAGTGATATTTGGGAGCCCATAGGGGCCCATGGTGAAAAAGGAAATATCCTCACATAATAACTAGAGAGAAGCTTTCTGAGAGACTGCTTTCTGATGTGTGACTTCATCTCACAGAGTTAGGCTAGTGATTTTTGGAGCCGTTTCTTAGGACTGTTTCCATGGATTCCGAGAAGTGATATTTCTGATGGCTTTGAAGAATAGAAGGAGAAAAGAAATATCCTCCAAGAAAAAGCGGAATCAAGCTTTCTGAGAAACTCCTTTGTGATATGTGAATTCATTTCACAGTGTTACATCACCCTTTCTCGGGGGAGTTTCCTAGCCCTCATATTGAGGAATCTCAGATGTGATGTCTTGGATATCGTTGAATCGCATGGTGAATAAGGAACTATCCTCAGAGAAACCTGCAGAGAAGCCTTCTCAGAAACTTCTTTGTTGTGGATGAATTCAGCCCTCAGATGTCCATCATTGTTTTGACTGAGAAGCTTGCTAGCAGAGTTTCCGCAGAATCTGCAGTAGGACACACGGTGGCGCTCCGAGACCACAAATAACCTCGTCTTACTAAAGCAAGAAGCTTTCTGAGAAACCGCTTTGCGATGTGTGAATTCAAGTCACTAAGTTACAGCTGTATTTCGTGGGGCCGTGGCCTAGCCCTATTTGAGTGGAATCTGAGAACAGATATTCCGGATCCCTTTGAAAACAATGGGGCCAAGGGAAATGTCTTCCAATAAAAATGAGAAAGAAGCTTTCTGAGAAACTTCTTTGTGATCTGTGAATTCATCTCACAGAGTTACAACTTAGGCCTCATGAAGCAGTTGCTACCTCACATTTCGTGGAATCTGCAAAGGGATATTTGGGAGTCCATTGGAGCCCATTGTTAAAAAGGAAATAGCCTCAGATAATAACTGGAGAAAAGCTTTCTGAGAGACTGCTTTCTGATGTGTGATTTCAGCACACAGAGTTCCACCCTTCCCTTCTTGGAACAGTTTGCTAACACTGTTGTCGTGGATTCGGCAAAGGTATATTTGGGAGCTCATTGAGGGCAATGGTGAAAAAGGAAATATCCTCACATAATAACTAAAGAGAAGCTTTCCGAGAAACTGTATTGCCATGTGTGAATGCAACTCACAGAGTTACACGTTTCCCCTCAGTGATTAGTTTCTTAACACAGTTTTCTGGAAATCTGCAATTAGATACTTCATAGCGCAATGAACCTTGCGGTGAAAAAGGAAATATCCACAGATGAAAACTAGAAAGAAACTTTCTTAGAAACTTCTTGGTGATGTGTGAATTCATCTCACAGAGTTACACTTATGTTTCGTGGAGCAGTCCATAAACACTGTCTTTAAGGAATCTGAGAACGGCTTCTTTGGATCGCATTGAGGCCTACGCTGATAAAGGAAATTTCATGCGTTCAAAACGTGAAAGAAGCTTTCTGAGAAACTTCTTTCTGATCTGTGAGTTCATCTCACAGACATATAACTTAGATATCAGGAAGCAGTTTGCTAACACTCTTTTCGTGGAATCTGTAAAGTGATATTTGGGAGCCCATAGGGGCCCATGTTGAAAAAGGAAATATCCTCACATAATAACTAAATAGAAGCTTTCTGAGAAACTGCATTGCCATGTCTGAATGCAACTCACAGAGTTACACGTTTCTCCTCAGTGATCAGTTTGTTAACACAGTTTTCTGGAAATCTGCCATTAGATACTTCTTAGCGCAATGAACCTTATGGTGACAAAGGAAATATCCACAGATGAAAACTAGAAAAAAGCTTTCTTAGAAACTTCTTGGTGATGTGTGAATTCATCTCACAGAGTTACACTTATGTTACTTGGAGCAGTCCATTAACACTGTCTTTGAGGAATCTGAGAACGGCCTCATTGGATCGCATTGAGGCCTACGCTGATTAAGGAAATTTAATCCATTCAAAACGTGAAGGAAACTTTCTGAGAAAATTCTTTCTGACCTGTGAGTTCATCTCACGGACTTAAAACTTAGACTTCAGGAAACAGTTTGCTAACAATCTTTTTGTGGAATTTTTAAAACGATATTTGGGAGCCCATAGGGGCCCATGGTGAAAAAGGAAATATCCTCACATAATAACTAGAGAGAAGCTTTCTGAGAGATTCCTTTCTGATGTGCGGCTTCATCACACAGAGTTCCACCCTTCCCTTCTTGGAACAGTTTGCTAACACTGTTCTCGTGGATTCTACATAGGTATATTTGGGAGCTCATTGAGGGCAATGGTGAAAAAGGAAATATCCTCACATAATAACTAAAGAGAAGCTTTCTGAGAATCTGCATTGCCATGTGTGAATGCAACTCACAGAGTTACACGTTTCTACTCAGTGATCAGTTTGTTAACACACTTTTCTGGAAATCTGCAATTAGATACTTCATAGCGCAATAAACCTTACGGTGACAAAGGAAATATCCACAGATGAAAACTAGAAAGAAGCTTTCTTAGAAACTTCTTGGTGATGTGTGAATTCATCTCACAGAGTTACACTTATGTTTCGTGTAGCAGTCCATTAACACTGTCTTGAGGAATCTGAGAACGGCTTCTTTGGATCGCATTGAGGTCTTCGCTGATAAAGGAAATTTCATGCATTCAAAACGTGAAAGAAGCTTTCTGAGAATCTTCTTTCTGACCTGTGAGTTCATCTCACAGACTTATAACTTAGATTATAGGAAGCTGTTTGCAAACACTCTTTTCGTGGAATCTGTGTAGTGATATTTGGGAGCCCTTAGGGGCCCATGGTGAAAAAGGAAATATCCTCACATAATTACTAAAGAGAATCTTTCTGAGAAACTGCATTGCCATGTGTGAATGCAACTCACAGAGTTACACCTTTCTCTTCAGTGATCAGTTTGTTTACACAGTTTTCTGGATATCTGCAATTAGATACTTCATAGCGCAATGAACCTTACGGTGACAAAGGAAATATCCACAGATGAAAACTATAAGGAAGCTTTCTTACAAACTTCTTGGTGATGTGTGAATTCATCTCACAGAGTTACACTTATGTTTCGTGGAGCAGTCCATTAACACTGTCTTTGAGGAATGTGAGAACGGCTTCTTTGGATCGCATTGAGGCCTACGCTGTTAACGGAAATTTCATCCGTTCAAAACGTGAAAGAAGCTTCCTGAGAAACGTCTTTCTGATCTGTCAGTTCATCTCACAGACTTATAACTTAGACTTGAGGAAGCAGTTGGCTAACACTCTTTTCGTGGAATCTGTAAAGTGATATTTGGGAGCCCATAGGGGCCCATGGTGAAAAAGGAAATATCCTCACATAATAACTAGAGAGAAACTTTCTGAGAGACTGCTTTCTGATGTGTGACTTCATCTCACAGAGTTAGGCTAGTGATTTTTGGAGCCGTTTCTTAGGACTGTTTCCATGGATTCCGAGAAGTGATATTTCTGATGGCTTTGAAGAACAGAAGGAGAAAAGAAATATCCTCCAAGAAAAAGCGGAATCAAGCTTTCTGAGAAACTCCTTTGTGATATGTGAATTCATTTCACAGTGTTACATCACCCTTTCTCGGGGGAGTTTCCTAGGAAACTGAGGAATCTCAGATGTGATGTCTTGGATATCGTTGAATCGCATGGTGAATAAGGAACTATCCTCAGAGAAACCTGCAGAGAAGCCTTCTCAGAAACTTCTTTGTTGTGGATGAATTCAGCCCTCAGATGTCCATCATTGTTTTGACTGAGAAGCTTGCTAGCAGAGTTTCCGCAGAATCTGCAATAGGACACACGGTGGCTCTCCGAGACCACAAATAACCTCGTCTTACTAAAGAAAGAAGCTTTCTGAGAAACCGCTTTTTGATGTGTGAATTCAAGTCACTAAGTTACAGCTGTATTTCGTGGGGCCGTGGCCTAGCCCTATTTGAGTGGAATCTGAGAACAGATATTCCGGATCCGGTTGAAAACAATGGGGCCAATGGAAATGTCTTCCAATAAAAATGAGAAAGAAGCTTTCTGAGAAACTTCTTTGTGATCTGTGAATTCATCTCACAGAGTTACAACTTAGGCCTCATGAAGCAGTTTGCTAACACTCTTTTCGTGGAATCTGTAAAGTGATATTTGGGAACCCTTAGGGGCCCATGGTGAAAAAGGAAATATCCTCACATAATAACTATAGAGAAGCTTTCTGAGATATTCCTTTCTGATATTTGTCTTCATCACACAGAGTTCCACCCTTCCCTTCTTGGAACAGTTTGCTAACACCGTTGTCGTGGATACTGCAAAGTGATATTTGGGAGCTCATTGAGGGCTATGGTGAACAAGGAAATATATTCAGATAAACACTGGAAAGAAGGGTTCTGGGAAAATGCACTTCGATGTGTGAATGCAACCCACAGAGTTACACGATTCTCTTCAGTGATCAGTTTGCTAAGTTTTCTGGAAATCTGCAATTCGATACTTCATAGCACAATGAACCTTACGGTGACAAAGGAAATATCCACAGATGAAAACTAGAAAGAAGCTTTCTTAGAAACTTCTTGGTCATGTGTGAATTCATCTCACAGAGTTACACTTATGTTTCGTGGAGCAGTCCATTAACACTGTCTTTGAGGGATCTGAGAATGGCTTCTTTGGATCGCATTCAGGCCTACACTGATAAAGGAAATTTCATCCGTTCAAAACGTGAAAGAAGCTTCCTGAGAAACTTCTTTCTGATCTGTGAGTTCATCTCACAGACTTATAACTTCGACTTCAGGAAGCAGTTTGCTAACACTCTTTTTGTGGAATCTGTAAAGTGATATTTGGGAGCCCATAGGGGCACATGGTGAGAAAGGAAATATCCTCACATTATAACTAGAGAGAAGCATTCTGAGAGATTCCTTTCTGATGTGCGGCTTCATCACACAGAGTTCCACCATTCCCTTCTTGGAACAGTTTGGTAACACTGTTGTCGTGGATTCTGCAAAGGTATATTTGGGAGCTCATTTAGGGCTATGGTGAAAAAGGAAATATCCTCCCAGAATAACTAAAGAGAAGCTTTCTGAGAAACTGCATGGCCATGTGTGAATGCAACTCACAGAGTTACACGTTTCTCTTCAGTGATCAGTTTGTTAACACAGTTTTCTGGAAATCTGCAATTAGATACTTCATAGCGCAATGAACCTTACGGTGACAAAGGAAATATCCTCAGATGAAAACTAGAAAGAAGCTTTCTTAGATACTTCTTGGTGATGTGTGAATTCATCTCACAGAGTTACACTTATGTTTCGTGGAGCAGTCCATTAACACTGTCTTTGAGGAACCTGAGAAGGGCTTCCTTGGATCGCATTGAGGCCTACGCTGATAAAGGAAATTTCTTCCGTTCAAAACGTGAAAGAAACTTTCTGAGAAACTTCTTTCTCATTTGTGAGTTCATCTCACTGACTTATAACTTATACTTCAGGAAGCAGTTTGCTAACACTCTTTTCGTGGAATCTGTAAAGTGATATTTGGGAGCCCGTAGGGGCCCATAGTGAAAAAGGAAATATCCTCACATAATAACTAGAGAGAAGCTTTCTGAGAGATTTCTTTCTGATGTGTGACTTTACCACACAGACTTCCACCCGTCCCTTCTTGGAACAGCTTGTTAACACTGTTGTCGTGGATTCTGCAAAGGTGTATTTGGGAGCTCATTGAGGGCTATGGTGAAAAAGGAAATATCCTCAGATCAAAACTGGAAAGAAGCTTTCTGAGAAACTGCATTGCCAGGAGTGAATGCAACTGACAGAGTTACACGTTTCTCTTCAGTGATCAGTTTGCTAACTAAGTTTTCTGGAAATCTGCAATGGGATACCTCTTAGCGCAATGAAGCTTATGGTTACGAAGGAAATATCCTCATATGAAAACTAGAAAGAAGCTTTCTTAGAAACTTCTTGGTGATGTGAGAATTCATCTCACAGAGTTAGACTTATGTTTCGTGCAGCAGTCCATTAACACTGTGTTTGAGTTACCTGAGAAGGGCTTCCTTGGATCACATTGAGGCCTTGGTTGATAAAGGAAATATCATCAGTTCAAAACGTGAAAGAAGCTTTCTGAGAAACTTCTTTGTGATCTGTGAATTCCTCTCACACACTACAGCTTATTTCTCAGGAAGCAGTTTGCTAACACTCTTTTCGTGGAATATTCCAAGTGAGATTTGGAGCACATAGGGGCCCATGGTGAAATAGGAAATATCCTCAGATAATAACTAGAGAGAAGCTTTCTGAGAGATCGCTTTCTGATGTGTGACTTCATCACACAGAGTTCCACCCGTCCCTAATTGGAACCGTTTGCTAACTCTGTTATCTTGTGTTCTGCAAAGTGATCTTTGGGAGCTCACTGAGGGATATGGTGAAAAAGGAAATATCCTCAGATAAAAACTGGAAAGAAGCCTTCTGAGAAACTGTATTTCCATGTGTGAATGCA
The DNA here is from genome assembly GCF_007565055.1 of Rhinopithecus roxellana. Taxonomy (NCBI): domain Eukaryota; kingdom Metazoa; phylum Chordata; class Mammalia; order Primates; family Cercopithecidae; genus Rhinopithecus; species Rhinopithecus roxellana. The sequence continues at coordinate 143,478,382 of NC_044552.1, read as the reverse complement.
ACTCACAATGTTACACGTTTCTCTTCATTGATCAGTTTGCTAACACAGTTTTCTGGAAATCTGCAATGGGATTCTTCTGAACGCAATGATGCTTACGGTGACAAAGGAAATATCCTCAGATGAAAACTAGAAAGAAGCCCTGTTAGAGACTTCTTGGTGATGTGCGAATTCACCTCACAGAATTACACTTATGTTTCGTAGAGCAGTCCATTAACACTGTCTTTGAGGAACCTGAGAAGGGCTTCCTTGGATCGCATTGATGCCTACTCTGATAAAGGAAATTTCATCTGTTCAAAACGTGAAAGAAGCTTTCTGAGAAACTTCTTTCTGATCTGTGAGTTCATCTCACAGTCTTATAACTTAGACTTCAGGAAGCAGTTTGCTAACACTCTTTCCATGGAATCTGTAAAGTGATATTTGGGAGCCCATAGGGTCCCATGATGAAAAAGGAAATATCCTCACATAATAACTAGAGAGAAGCTTTCTGAGAGACTGCTTTCTGATGTGTGACTTCATCACACAGAGTTCCACCCTTTCCTTCTTGGCACAGTTTGCTAACACTGTTGTCATGGATTCTGCAAATGTGTATTTGGGAGCTCTTTGAGTTCTATGGTGAAAAAGTAAATATCCTCACATAATAACTAAAGAGAAGCTTTCTGAGAAACAGCATGGCCATGTGTGAATGCAACTCACAGAGTTACACGTTTCTCTTCAGTGATCAGTTTGTTAACACAGTTTTCTGGAAATCTGCAATTAGATACTTCATAGCGCAATGAACCTTACGGTGACAAAGGAAATATCCTCACATGAAAACTAGAGAGAAGCTTTCGTAGAAACTTCTTGGTGATGTGTGAATTCATCTCAAAGAGTTACACTTATGTTTCGTGGAGCAGTCCATTAACACTGTCTTTGAGGAACCTGAGAAGGGCTTCCTTAGAACGTATTGAGGCCTACGCTGATAAAGGAAATTTCTTCCGTTCAAAACGTAAAAGAAGCTTTCTGAGAAACTTCTTTCTGATCTGTGAGTTCATCACACTGACTTATAACTTATACTTCAGGAAGCAGTTTGCTAACACTCTTTTTGTGGAATATGGAAAGTGATATTTGGGAGCCCTTAGGGGCCCATGATGTAAAAGGAAATATCCTCACATAATAACTAGAGAGAAGCTTTTTGAGAGATTGCTTTCTGATGTGTGACTTCATCACACAGAGTTCCACCCTTCCGTTCTTGTAGCAGTTCTCTAACACTGTTGTCGTGGATTCTGCAAAGTTGTATTTGGGAGCTCATTGAGGTCTACAGTGAAAAAGGAAATATCCTCACATAAGAACTAAAGAGAAGCTTTCTGAGAAACTGCATTGCTATGTGTGAATGCAACTCACAGAGTTACACGTTTCTCTTCCGTGATCAGGTTGTTAACACAGTTTTCTGGAAATCTGCAATTAGATACTTCATAGCGCATTGAACCTTACGGTGACAAAGGAAATATCCACAGATGAAAATTAGAAAGAAGCTTTCTTAGAAACTTCTTGGAGATGTGTGAATTCATCTCACAGAGTTACACTTATGTTTCATCTAGCAGTCCATTAACACTCTCTTTGAGGAACCTGAGAAGGGCTTCCTTGGATCGCATTGAGGCCTACGCTGATAATGGAAATTTCATCCATCCAAAAAGTGAAAGAAGCCTTCTGAGAAACTTCTTTCTGATCTGTGAGTTCATCTCACAGACCTATTTCTTAGACTTCAAGAAGCAGTTTGCTAACACTCTTTTTTTGGAATCTGTAAAGTGATATTTCGGAGCCCATAGGTGCCCAAGATGAAAAAGGAAATATCCTCACATAATAACGAGAGAGAAGCTTTCTGAGAGATTGCTTTCTTGGCTGTGACTTCGTCACGTAGAGTTCCACCCTTCCCTTCTTGGAACAGATTGCTAACACTGTTGTCCTGGATTCTGCAAAGGTATATTTGGGAGCTCATTGATGGCTATGGTGAAAAAGGAATTATCCTCACATAATAACTAGAGGGAAGCTTTCTGAGAGATTGCTTTTGATGTGTGACTTCATCACACAGAGTTCCACCCTTCCCTTCTTGGAACAGTTTGCTAACACTGTTGTCGTGGATTCTGCGAAGATATATTTGGGAGCTCATTAGCGGGTATGGTGAAAAAGGAAATATCCTCAGATCAAAACTGTCCCGACCTGCAGGACAGTCGAACGGGCCCTGGAAGGGGGAGTGTGAATGGAGGAGACAAGAAAACAGAAGAAATGGAGACAAGACAAACAGCCTGATCAAGTATCGTTTACTGAGTGTAGGGTCATGCCTTATATAGGCTGGCAGGGGAAGAGGTTGGGTCAAGGCGGTGACAGGGGCTGGGTCTTCTCAAATTACAATCGCGCATGCGCCGTGGGTTTGTACTTTTCCCGGGCGCGGGATCGCGCCTGCGCCCTGGGCTGCATATTTTCCTGGGCGGGAAAATGTTTGTGCGCGCACGGGAAAGGTTGGCGCGTGCGGGAAATGTTGGCGCGCACGGGAACAATTTGGGCGCAAGCAGGAGAAACTTAAGGAAATTTCTTCCATTCCAAACGTGAAAGAAGCTTTCTGAGAAACTTCTTTCTGATCTATGAGTTCATCTCACAGACTTATAAATTAGAATTCAAGAAGCAGTTTGCTAACACTATTTTTTTGGAATCTGGAAAGTGATATTTCAGAGCCCATAGGTGCCCGTCATGAGAAAGGAAATATCCTCACATAGTAACGAGAGAGAAGCTTTCTGAGAGTTTGCTTTCTGAGCTGTGGCTTCATCACATAGAGTTCCACCCCTCCTTACTTGAAACAGTTTGCTAACACTGTTGTTGTGGATTCTGCAAAGGTATAATTGGGAGCTCATTGAGGGCTATGGTGAAAAAGGAAATATCCTCACATAATAACTAGAGAGAATCTTTCTGAGAGATTGCTTTCTAATGTGTGACTTCATGACACAGAGTTCCACCCTTCCCTTCTTGGAACAGTTTGCTAACACTGTTGTCGTGGATTCTGCAAAGGTATATTTGGGAGGTCATTGAGGTCTGTGGTGAAAAAGGAAATATCCTCAGATCAAAACTGGAAAGACTTCTGAGAAACTGCATTGCCATGAGTGAATGCAACTACCAGAGTTACACGTTTCTCTTCAGTAATCAGTTTGCTAACAAAGTATTCTGGAAATCTGCAATGGGATACCTCTTAGCGCAATGAAGCTTACCGCGATAAAGAGATATCCTCAGATGAAAACAGGAAGAAGCTTTCTTAGAAACTTCTTGCTGATGTGTGAATTCATGTCACAGAGTTACACTTATCTTTCGTGGAGCAGTCCATTAACACTGTCTTTGAGGAACCTGAGAAGGGCTTCCTTGGATCGCATTGAGTCCTATGCTGATAAAGGAAATTTCTTCTGTTCAAAACGTGAACGAAGCCTTCTGAGAAACTTCTTTCTGATCTGTGAGTTCATCTCACAGACTTATAAGTTAGACTTCAGCAAGCAGTTTGCTAACACTCTTTTCTTGGTATCTGGAAAGTGATATTTGGGAGCCCATAGGCGCCCTTGATGAAAAAGGTAATATCCTCACATAATAACTAGAGAGAAGCTTTCTGAGACATTGCTTTCTGATGAGTGAATTCATCACACAGAGTTCCACCCTTCCCTTCTTGGAACAGTTTGCTAACACTGTTGTCGTGAATTCTGAAAAGGTATATTTTGGAGCTCATTGAGGGATATGGTGAAAAAGGAAATATTCTCACATAATAACTAAAGGGAAGCATTTTGAGAAACTGCATTGCCATGTGTGAATGCAACTCACAGAGTTACACGTTTCTCTTCAGTGATCAGTTTTTTAACACAGTTTTCTGGAAATCTGCAATTAGATACTTCATAGGGCAAAGAACCTTACGGTGACAAAGCAAATATCCACACATGAAAACTAGAAAGAAGGTTTTTTAGAAACTTCTTGGTGGTGTGTGAATTCATCGCACAGAGTTACACTTATGTTTCGTGGAGCAGTCCATTAACACTGTCTTTGAGGAACCCGAGAAGGGCTTCCTTGGATCTCATTGAAGCCTACGCTGATAAAGGATGTTTCTTCCGTTTAAAACGTGAAAGAAGCTTTCTGAGAAACTTCTTTCTGATCTGTGGGTTCATCTCACAATCTTATAACTTAGACTTCAGGAAGCAGTTCGCTAACACTCTTTTTGTGGAATCTGGAACGTGATATTTGGGAGGACATAGGAGACAATGGTGAAACAGGAAATATTCTCACATAATAATTAGAGAGAAGCTTTCTGAGAGATTGCTTTCTGATGTGTGACTTCATCACACAGAGTTCCACCGTTCCCTTCTTGGAACAGTTTGCTAACACTGTTGTCGTGGATTCTGCAGAGATATATTTGGGAGCTCATTGAGGGCTAGGGTGAAAAAGAAAATATCCCCAGATCAAAACTGGAAAGAAGCCTTCTGAGAAACTGCATTGCCGTGAATGAATGCAACTCACAGAGTTACACGTATCTCTTCACTCATCAGTTTGCTAACTAAGTTTTCTGGAAATCTGCAATGGGATACCTCTTAGCGCAATGAAGCTTACGGTGACAAAGGAAATATCCTCAGATGACAAATAGAAAGAAGCTTTCTTAGAAACTTCTTGGTGATGTATGAATTCATCTCACAGAGTTACACTTATGTTGCATGGAGCAGTCCATTAACACTGTCTTTGAGGAACCTGAGAAGGGCTTCCTTGGATCGCATTGAGGCCTTCGCTGATAAAGGAAATTTCGTCCGTTCAAAACGTGAAAGAAGCTTTCTGAGAACCTTCTTTCTGCTCTGTGTGTTCACCTCACCGACTTATAACTTAGAGTTCAGGAATGAGTTTGCTAACCCTCTTTCGTGGTATCTGGAAAGTGATATTTGGGAGCCCACAGGGGCCCATGATGAAAAAGGAAACTATCGTCACCTAATAACTAGAGAGAAGCTTTCTGAGAGATTGCTTTCTGATGTGTGACTTCATCACACAGAGTTCCACCCTTCCCTTCTTGGAACAGTTTGCTAACCCTGTTGTCATGAATTCTGCAAAGGTATATTTGGGAGCTCACTGAGGGCTATGGTGAAGAAGGAAATATCCTCAGATCAAAACTGGAAAGAAGCCTTCTGAGTAACTGCAATGCCATGAGTGAGTGCAACTCACATAGTTACACGTTTCTCTTCAGTGATCAGTTTGCTAACTAAGTTTTCTGGAAATCTGCAATGGGATAGCTCTTAGCGCAATGAAGCTTACGATGACAAAGGAAATATCCTCAGATGAAAACTAGAAAGAAGCTTTCTTAGTACCTTCTTGGTGATGTGTGAATTCATCTCACAGAGTTCCACTTATGTTTCGTGGAGCAGTCCATTAACACTGTCTTTGAGGAACCTGAGAAGGACTTCCTTGGATCGCATTGAAGCCTACGCTGATAAAGGAAATTTCTTCCGTTCAAAACGTGAAAGAAGCCTTCTGAGAAACTTCTTTCTGATCTGTGAGTTCATCTCACAAACTTATAACTTAGACTTCACGAAGCAGTTTGGTAACACTCTTTTCGTGGATTCTGGAAAGTGATATTTGGGAGCCCATAGTGGCACATGATGAAAAAGGAAATATACTCACATGATAACTGGAGGGAAGCTTTCTGAGAGATTGCTTTCTGATGTGTGACTTCATCACACAGAGTTCCACCCTTCCCTTCCTGGAACAGTTTGCTAACACTGTTGTCGTGGATTCTGCAAAGGTATATTTGGGAGCACATTGAGGGCTATGGTGAAAAGGGAAATATCCTCAGATCAAAACTGTCCCGACCTGCAAGGCAGTCAATCGGGCCCTGGAAGGGGGAGTGTGAATGGAGGAGACAAGAAAACACAAGAAATGGAGACAAGACAAACAGCCTGATCAAGTCTCGTTTATTGAGTGTAGGGTCATGCCTTATATAGGCTCGCAGGGGAAGAGGTTGGGTCAGGGCGGTGACGGGTCTGGGTCTTCTCAAATTACAATCGCGCATGCGCCGTGGGTTTGTACTTTTCTCGGGCACGGGATCGCGCCTGCGCCCTGGGCTGCATATTTTCCTGGGCGGGAAAATATTTGCACGCGCACTGGGAAAGGTTGGTGCGCGCGGGAACAGTTTGGCACGCGCGGGAGAAACTTAGGCGCAGGCGGGAAAATCTTTGGGCGCACGCGGGAAGGTTTGTAAAGAAAGAACCCGGGAATGTGCCCTCTTGTCTCCGCTTTGCAGAGATCAACAACAGAGGTCGGCTAATTCCAGGCCTCATGACTCCGGATAGATCCCCCTTTTTTATATATAATTATGGCTAGAAAATTGTCCCTCAGGAACTGTGCCTGTCTTAGGTTGGAGTAATGCATCTCATCACTGGTTCCCGTCATGGGATTAGGCAGTAGCTTATGACGGCCCTCCTGTCTTAGTTTAGTGAGAGATGATACTCTCTTACCCGTCATTGGCTGTCCAGTTCAGCGCATAGGGAAGGTGTTCATAATGGGTGTGAGTATGAACCACTGCGATCTTCTTGTTCTAGGCGATGATAATGGACCTGTATAGGCTTCGCTTGGATAGCCTCGACCTGTTGCTTAATGAATGTCATGAGCCTATTGAAGACCAAAGGTCCTATAGAGAGTAAGAGCAATAGGCAAAGCAGGGGGCCCAGGAATGGCATAAGATAGGGACGGAGTCCATGGAACCCAGTCCAAAATGGGTTATCGGTTATTTCTTTTCATCGTTTTTCTAGGTCTTCTTGTAGACGCCTGATTTTGTCCCTGACGATCCCGGATTTGTTGGCATAGAAACAGCACTTCTCCTGTAAAGCCAAGCAGATGCCTCCCTGTTCTGCAGTTAGTAAATCTAGGCCTCTTCTATTTTGGAGCACTACTTCTGCCACAGAATCTACCTGTTCTTGTAAATCTTGTATAGTACTCGAAATGGCCTGCATATCTGAGATCAGTTGGCGAGACAATTTGGTGTATTGAGTAACAGAAACCCCTAGGCCTGTAGCCCCAGTTGCTACGGCAGTAGTTATGCCTAATCCTGCAAGTAAGGGGATAAATTGTATTGCCCTTTTGTTTCTTCCTAAAAAGTGATCTATAGCTGGGATAGACACAGGTTCATCTCCAGGGATAATGTCTATGTCAGGTAAAAGTGTGGCTAAGACACAGCGTCCTGTCCAGTTAGTAGGTAAATAGGTATAAGCCCTATTATTGCCACATATAAAAACCGAGCTGTTTTTAGCAATGGTAACAGGAGTAACTGCGCTATTCTATCCCCTTGAGGAATGATAATGATGTTGTCAATAGCCTTGTCCATGATTTTGATTTCTCCTATATAATCACTATCCACTATTCCTGGAAAGACCTGTAGGCCTTTCATGGTGACGCTGCTTCTCCCCAGGATTAATCCAAACATGTTTGAGGGTAGGGGCCCATATATGCCCGTACTTAGGGCCTGAGGTCCCATTTCAGGGGTTAATACTGTGTGGGAGGTGGAACAGAGGTCCAATCCTGCGCTTCCTGGGGTTGCTCTACTAAGCTGTGAAACGGATTGTTGTTTGGTTGGTACAAAACTGACCGCCCCATAAGCTTGTTTTCGGGGCCTGGGGTCGGCCCCTCAATCCGTTTCCCTGCTGAGGTGTTAGGGGATTTCCTTGATTGTCAATTTTAGATTTACATTCGTTGGACCAATGTTTTCCTCTTTTACACCTAGGGCAGAGGCCTGGAGCTTTTGCCTCTAAGGTCTTAGCTAGCTCTCCCTTACAATCCCTAGCGAAGTGTCCCATTTTTCCGCACTTGAAGCACCCCTTGCTATTTTTATTTTTACTAGCCAGGAAGTCTTTTATGGTTTGTCCACTAAAGGCAGCAGCCATAGCCAAACCCTGTTGATATGAGGGCCCTATGTCTGAACAGAGGCGGATGTAACCTGTTAAGTCTGTTTTCTTACTATAAGGTCTGATTGCTGCCTGACAAGCCGGGTTAGCGTTTTCGTAAGCTAGCTGTTTTACATAATCCACCCCTGCCTCGGCATTTCCAAATATTCTGCTGGCTGTGGTTAAAAGTCTATGTACAAAGTCTGCAAAAGGCTCATCAGGTCCTTGTTTGACCCCCGTGAGCGAGGCTCCTGGATCCCCCTTAACAGGAAGTTTTCTCCAGGCTTTGGTAGCTGCTGCTTGGATTTGAGAAAACAGTCCAGGATCATACGGCATCTGAGCATCGGTTTCTGTGTAATTACCCGAACCAGTTAGCATATCAAAATCCCAACCATTTCTGGCTTGTTGGTTTCTCTTGGCCGTATCTCTACAATTTTCATAAAATTCTGACTTCCAAATCAGATGGTCGCCTCCGGAAAGAACTGCTCTAACTAAGGTATTCCAATCTATGGGAGTGAGCCAATTTTCGGCCACAGATTCGACTATGGCCAGGGTGTACGGGGCAGTAGCTCCGTATTGCGAGACAACAGTTTTTAGTTCTTTTATTACAGTACATTCAAACCCATTGTGGAGTCTCCAGGCTCGACCCTGCGCATCTGTAGTTTCCGTTACTGGAAAAACTTCTCGAAGAGAGGCATCCTCCCTATCCCTAATACCAAGCAACCTTCCTTTTGGGACATGCTGTCCGGGTCTCTGAGGGTGAGAGGGTTTCTCTATTCCTTTAGGGTATTGAACGCTCTCACTTCCTGTCCTTAATTTCTGCAATCTAGTGATTAAAGACTGATGTAGTTCGTCGAGCTTTATTTGATCTTCAAGCTGTGCAATTTTTTCTCTAAGCTCCTCTTTTGTGTCTATTACTGCCATTACTGCGGGGGCAGAAGCCTTATTATAGGGAGGGGGATAAGTAAGAGTTTGTGGCCAGTCAGAATTATAATATTTTGCTGCCCCTTCCTCCAAATTATCCCAGTTTACTTCTGAAGGGTTAAAGTTATTTTTACTTTTGCTTTCATTACTTGTAGGTAAAAATGGGTATTTTTTGAACTTTTCCTTATTTAATGTTTCTGTATTTGTCATTAAGCGGACCCCAGCCTCTTCCTCGTCGCTTTGTAGCGATATAAGGTCTATTTCTTTATTAGGTATGGATTTCTCGAGGTCGGTCTGGGAGCTGCCTCTTAATATTTCCTCAGTCTGAGTAACCACCGCCATTACCTCAGGATTTTTTTCTTTTTCCTTTTTGTCTATTATATCTCTGATTTGATTCCAATAAGAAAAAGCTGTCACCGGAACATTCTCTCGTCCAAAAGTACTATAGTAATCTTGAAAACAGTCTCCCACTCTACGCCACCCTCTTTATGTCAATGGTCCCCTCTTGTGGAAACCAAGGGCAGGTTTCTTTTACAAAATCAAAAAACTTAAACAAATCATTACTTTTAACCTTTACTCCTCGTGTTTTTAAAGCCTCTTTTAATTGCCCTACATAAATTTGATGCTGGCTTAATTCTTGTCCCATAATCAGACACTGTTACTCACCTCTAGTTCAACGCGGCAGGCTCCCACGACGTCCGGAGGAATTTCTTTCCACTTTCACTTTCGGCCGACTTTACTGCCTTCTTCCTCCCTTTTTCCCCCGTCTCCAGGTCCCTATTCGGGCGCCAGGTGTCCCGACGTGCAGGACAGTCGAACGGGCCCTGGAAGGGGGAGTGTGAATGGAGGAGACAAGAAAACACAAGAAATGGAGAAAAGACAAACAGCCTGATCAAGTCTCGTTTATTGAGTGTAGGGTCATGCCTTATATAGGCTGGCAGGGGAAGAGGTTGGGTCAGGGCGGTGACGGGGGCTGGGTCTTCTCAAATTACAATCGCGCATGCGCCGTGGGGTTGTACTTTTCCTGGGCGCGGGATCGCGCCTGCACACTGGGCTGCATGTCTTCCTGGGCGGGAAAATGTTTGTGTGCGCGCGGGAAAGGTTGGTGCGTGCGGGAAAGGTTTGCGTGCACGGGAACAGATTTGGCGCGCGTGGGAGAAACTTCGGCGCGTAAGGGAGAAACTTACGCGCGCGTGGGAAAACTTTGGGCGCACGGGAAGGGTTTGTAAGGAAAGAACCCGAGAATGTGCCCTCTTGTCTCCGCTTTGCGGACATCAAGCAACAGAGGTCGGCTAATTCCAGGCCTCATGGCTCCGGACACAAAACTGGAAAGAAGCCTTCTGAGAAACTGCATTGCCATGACTGAATGAAACTCACAGAGTTACACGTTTCTCTTCAGTGATCAGTTTGCTAATTAAGTTTTCTGGAAATCTGCAATGGGATACCTCTTCGCGCAATGAAGCTTACGGGACAATGGAAATATCCTCAGATGAAAACTAGAAAGAAGTTTTCTTAGAAAGTTCTTGGTGATGTGTGAATTCATCTCACAGAGTTAAACTTATGTTTCATGGTGCAGTCCATTAACAATGTCTTTGAGGAACCTGAGAAGGGCTTCCTTGCATCGCATTGAGGCCTACGCTCATAAAGGAAAATTCATCCTTTCAAAACCTGAAAGAAGCTTTCTGAGAAACTTGTTTCTGATCTGTGAGATCATCTCACAGACGTATGACTTAGACTTCAGGAAGCAGTTTGCGAAAACTCTTTTCGTGGATTCTGGAAAGTGATATTTGGGAGCCCTTAGGGGCCCATGGTGAAAAAGGAAATATTCTCATATAATAACGAGTGAGAAGCTTTCTGAGAGTTTGCTTTCTGATGTGTGACTTCATCACACAGAGTTCCACCCTTCCCTACTTGGAACCGTTTGCTAACTCTGTTATCTTGTGTTCTGCAAAGTGATCTTTGGGAGCTCACTGAGGGATATGGTGAAAAAGGAAATATCCTCAGATAAAAACTGGAAAGAAGCCTTCTGAGAAACTGCATTTCGATGTGTGAATGCAACTCACAGAGTTACACGTTTCTCTTCAGTGATCAGTTTGCTAACACAGTTTTCTGGAAATCTGCAATGGGATTCTTCTGAACGCAATGAAGCTTACGGTGACAAAGGAAATATCCTCAGATGAAAACTAGAAAGAAGCCCTGTTAGAAACTTCTTGGTGATGTGCGAATTCATCTCACAGAATTACACGTCTCTTTCATGCAGCAGTCCATTAACCCTGTCTTTGAGGTACCTGAGAAGGACTTCTTTGGATCGCATTGAGGCCTACGCTGGTAAAGGAAATATCATCAGTTCAAAACGTGAAATAAGCTTTCTGAGAAACTTCCTTGTGATCTCTGAATGACTCTCACAGAGTTACAACTTAGTTCTCAGGAAGCAGTTTGCTAACACTCTTTTCGTGGAATCTGATAATGAGATTTGGGAGCCCATAGGGACCCATGGTGAAAAAGGAAATATCCTCAGATAATAACTAGAGAGAAGCTTTCTGAGCGATTGCTATCTGATGTGTGACTTCATCACACAGAGTTCCACCTTTCCCTTCTTGGAAGAGTTTGCTAACTCCGTTATCTTGTGTTCTGCAAAGTGATATTTTGGAGCTCACTGAGGGCTACGTTGAAAAAGGAAATATCCTGAGATGAAAACTGGAAAGAAGCCTTCTGGGAAACTGCATTTCAATGTGTGAATGCAACTCACAGAGTTACACGTTTCTCTTCAGTATTCAGACTGCTAACACAGTTTTCTGGAAATCTGCAATGGGATACTTCTGAACGCAATGAAGCTTACGGTGACACAGGATATATCCTCAGATGAAAACTAGAAAGAAGCTTTCTTAGGAACTTCTTGGTGACGTGTGAATTCATCTCACAAAGTTACACTTATTTTTCGTGCAGCAGTCCATTAACACTGTCTTTGAGGAACCTGTGAAGGACTTCTTTGGATCGCATTGAGGCCTACGCTGATAAAGGAAATATCATCAGTTCAAAACGTGAAAGAAACTTTCTGAGAAACTTCTTTGTGATCTGTGAATTCTTTTCACAGAGTTACAGCTTAGTTCTCGGAAGCAGTTTGCTAACGCTCTTTTCGGGGAATCCGCCAAATGAGATTTGGGAGCCCATAGGGGCCCATGGTGAAAAAGGAAATATGCTGAGATAATAACTAGAGAGAAGCTTGCTGAGAGATTGCTTTCTGATGTGTGACGTCATCACACTGAGTTCCACCCTTCCCTTCTTGGAACAGATTGCTAACTCTGTTATCTTGTGTTCTGCAAAGTGATATTTGGGATCTCACTGAGGTCTATGGTGAAAAAGGAAATATCCTCAGATCAAAACTGGAAAGAAGGCTTCTGAGAAACTGCATTTCATTGTGTGAATGCATCTCACAGAGTTACACGTTTCTCTTCAGTGATCAGTTTGCTAACACAGTTTTCTGGAAATCTGCAATGGGATACTTCTGAACGCAATGAATCTTATGGTGACAAAGGAAATATCCTCAGATGAAAGCTAGAAAGAAGCTTTCTTAGAAACTTCTTGGTGCTGTGGGAATTCATCTCACAGAATTACACCTCTGTTTCATGCAGCAGTCCATTAATACTGTCTTTGAGGAATCTGAGAAGGACTTCTTTGGATCGTATAGAGGCCTACGCTGGTAAAGGAAATATCACACGTTCAAAACGTGAAAGAAGCTTTCTGAGAAACTTCTTTGTGATCTGTGAATTCCTCTCACGGAGTTACAGCTTAGTTCTCAGGAGGCAGTTTGCTAACACTCTTTTCTTGGAATCTGCCAAATGAGATTTGGGAGCCCATAGGGCCCTTGGTGAAAAAGGAAATATCCTCGGATAATAACTAGAGAGAAGCTTTCTCAGAGATTGCTTACTGATGTGTGACTTCATCACGAAATTCCAACCTTCCTTTCTTTGAAGAGTTTGCTAACTCTGTTATGTTGTGTTCTGCAAAGTGATATTGGGAGCTCACTGAGGGACTATGGTGAAAAAGGAAATATACCCAGATCAAAACTGGAAGGAAGCCTTCGGAGAAACTGCATTTCGATGTGTGCATGCAACTCAGAGAGTTACACGTTTCTCCTCAGTGTTCAGTTTGCTAACATAGTTTTCTGGAAACCTGCAATGTGATACTTCAGAAAGCAATGAAGCTTACGGTGACAAAGGAAATATCCTCAGATGAAAACTAGAAAGGAGCTCTGTTAGAAACTTCTTGGAGATGTGTGAATTCATCTCAAAGAATTACACTCTTGTATGATGTAGGAGTCCATTAACACTCTCTTTGAGGAACCTGAGAAGGACTTCTTTGGATCGCATTGAGGCCTACACTGGTAAAGGAAATATCATCAGTTGAAAACGTGAAAGAAGCTTTCTGAGAAACTTCTTTGTGATCTGTGAATTCCTCTCACTGAGTTACAGCTTTGTTCTCAGGAAGCAGTTTGCTAACACTCTTTGGTGGAATCTGCCAAATGAGATTTGGGAGCCCTTAGGTGCCCATGGTGAAAAAGCAAATATCCTCAGATAATAACTAGAGAGAAGCTTTCTGAGAGATTGCTTTCTGATGTGTGACTTCATCACACAGAGTTCCACCCTTCCATTCTTTGAAGAGTTTGCTAACTCTGTTAACTTGGGTTCTGCAAGGTGATATTTGGGAGCTCACTGTGGGCTATGGTGAAAAAGGAAATATCCTCAGATCAAAACCGGAAAGAAGCCTTCTGAGTAACTGCATTTCGATGTGTGAATGCATGTCACAGAGTGACACGTTTCTCTTCAGTGTTCAGTTTGCTAACACAGTTTTCTGGAAATCTGCAATGGGATACTTCTGAACGCAATGAAGCTTACGGTGACAAAGGAAAAATCCTCAGATGAAAACAAGAAAGAAGCTTTGTTACAAAGTTCTTTTGATGTGTGAATTCATCTCACAGAATTACACTTATGTTTCATGCAGGAGTCCATTAACACTGTCTTTGAGGAACCTGAGTAGGATTTCTTTGGATCGCATACAGGCCTACACTGATAAAGGAAATATCATCATTTCAAAAGGTGAAAGAAGCTTTCGGAGAAACTTCTTTGTGATCTGTGAATTCCTCTCACAGACTGACATCGTAGTTCTCAGGAAGCAGTTTGCTTACACTCTTTTCGTGGAACCTGCCAAATGAGATTTGGGAGCCCATAGGGACCCATGGTGCAAAAAGGAAATATCCTCAGACGAAAACTAGAAAGAAGCTTTCTTAGAAACTCCTGGGTATTGTGGGAATTCATCTCACAGAATTACACCTCTGTTTCATGTAGCAGTCCATTAATACTGTCTTTGAGGAACCTAAGAAGGATTTTTTGGATCACATTGAGGCCTACGCTGGTAAAGGAAATATCACCCGTTCAAAACGTGAAAGAAGCTTTGTGAGAAACTTCTTTGTGATCTGTGAATTCCTCTCACGGAGTTACAGCTTAGTTCTCAGGAGGCAGTTTGCTAACACTCTTTTCGTGGAATCTGCCAAATGAGATTTGGGAGCCCATAGGGGCCCTTGGTGAAAAAGGAAATATCCTAAGATCAAAACTGGAAAGAAGCCTTCTGAGAAACTGCATTTCAATGTGTGAATGCAACTCACAGATTTCCACGTTTCTCTTCAGTGTTCAGTTTGCTAACACAGCTTTCTGGAAATCTGCAATGGGATACTTCTGAATGCAATGAAGCTTACGGTGACAAAGGAAATATACTCAGATGAAAACTAGAAAGAAGCTCTGTTAGAAACTTCTTGGTGATGTGTGAATTCATCTCACAGAATTACACTTATGTTTCTTGAAGGAGTCCATTAACACTGTCTTTGAGGAATCTGAGAAGGACTTCTTTGGATTGCATTGAGGCCTACGCTGATATAGGAAATATCATCAGTTGAAAACGTGAAAGAAGCTTTGTGAGAAACTTCTTTGTGATCTGTGAATTCTTCTTACAGAGTTACAGCTTAGTTCTCAGGTAGGAGTTTGCTAACACTCTTTTCGTGGAATCTGCAAAGTGAGATTTGGGAGCCCTTAGCGGGCAATGGTGAAAACGGAAACGTCCTCAGATAATAACTAGAAAGAAGCTTTCTGAGAGATTGCTTTCTGATGTGTGACTTCATCACCCAAAGTTCCACCCTTCCCTTCCTTGAAGAGTTTGCTAACTCTGTTATCTTGTGTTCTGCAAAGTGATAATTGGGAGCTCACTGAGGACTATGGTGAAAAAGGAAATATACCCAGATCAAAACTGGAAGGAAGCCTTCTGAGAAACTGCATTTCCATGTGTGAATGCAACTCACAGAGTTACACGTTTCTCTTCAGTGTTCAGTTTGCTAACACAGTTTTCTGGAATTCTGCAATGGGATACTTCTGAACGCAATGAAGCTTACAGTGACAAGGGAAATATCCTCAGATGAAAACTAGAAAGAAGCTTCCTTAGAAACTTCTTGGTGATGTGTGAATTCGTCTCACAAAGTTACACTTATTTTGCGTGCAGCATTCAATTAACACTGTCTTTGAGAAACCTGAGAAGGACTTCTTTGCATCGTATTGAGGCCTACGCTGATAAAGGAAATATCATCAGTAAATAACGTGAACGAAGCTTTCTGAGAAACTTCTTTGTGATCTGTGAATTCCTCTCAGAGAGTAACAGTTTAGTTCTCAGGAATCAGTCTGCTAACGCTCTTTTCGTGGAATCTGCCAAGTGAGATTTGGGAGCCCATAGGGGCCCATGGTGAAAAAGGAAATGTCTACTGATAATACCTAGAGAGCTTTCTGAGCGATTGCTTTCTGATGTGTGACTTCATCACACAGAGTTCCACCCTTACCTTCTTGGAACAGTTTGCTAACTCTGTTATCTTCTGTTCTGCAAAGTGATATTTGGGAGCTCACTATGGGCTATGGTGAAAAAGGAAATATGCTCAGATCAAAACTGGAAAGAAGCCTTCTGCGTAACTGGATTTCGATATGTGAATGCAACTCACAGAGTTACCAGTTTGTCCTCAGTGTTCAGTGTGCAAACACAGTTTTCTGGAAAACTGCAATGGGATACTTCTGAATGCAATGAAGCTTATGGTGACTAAGGAAATATCCTCAGATGAAAACTAGAAAGAAGCTTTGTTACAAACTTCTTGTTGATGTGTGAATTCACCTCACAGAATTTCACTTAGGTTTCAAGCAGGAGTCCATTAACACTGTCTTTGAGGAACCTGAGAAGGACTTCTCTGGATTGCATTGAGGCCTACGCTGATAAAGGAAATATCATCAGTTGAAAACGTGAAAGAAGCTTTCTGAGCAACTTCTTTGTGATCTGTGAATTCCCCACACAGAGTTACAGCTTAGTTCTCAGGATGCATTTTGCTAACACTCATTTCGTTGAATCTAACAAGTGAGATTTGGGAGCCCTTAGGGACCAATGTTGAAAAAGGAAATATCCTCAGATAATAACAAGAGAGAAGCTTTCTGAGAGATTGCTTTCTGATGTGTGACTTAATCACACAGATTTCCACCCTTCCCTTCTTGGAAGAGTTTGCTAACTCTCTTATCTTGCGTTCTGCAAAGTGATATTTGGGAACACACAGAGGGCTATGGTGTAAAAGGAAATATCCTCAGATCAAAACTGGAAAAAGCCTTCTGAGGAACTGCATTGCCATGTGTGAATGCAACTCACAGAGTAACACGTTTCTCTTAGTTGATCAGTTTGTTAACACAGTTTTCTGGAAATCTGCAATTAGATACTTCATAGCGCAATGAACCTTACGGTGACAAAGGAAATATCCACAGATGAAAACTAGAAAGAAGCCTTCGTAGAAACTTCTTGTGATGTGTGAATTCATCTCACAGAGTTACACTTATGTTTCGTGGAGCAGTCCATTAACACTGTTTTTGAAGAATCTGAGAACGGGTTCCTTGGATCGCATTGAGGCCTATGCAGATAAAGGAAATTTCATCCGTTCAATAGGTGAAAGAAGCTTTCTGAGAAACTTCTTTCTGATCTGGGAGTTCATCTCACAGACTTATAACTTAGACTTCAGGAAGCAGCTTGCTAACACTCTTTTTGTGGAATCTGTGAAGTGATATTTGGGAGCCCATAGGAGCCCATGGTGAGAAAGGAAATATGCTCACATTATAACTAGAGAGAAGCATTCTGAGAGATTCCTTTCTGATGTGCGGCTTCATCACACAGAGTTCCACCCTTCCCTTCTTGGAACAGTTTGGTAACACTGTTGTCGTGGATTCTGCAAAGGTATATTTGGGAGCTCATTGAGAGCTATGGTGAAAAAGGAAATATCCTCACATAATAACTAAAGAGAAGCTTTCTGAGAAACTGCATTGCCATGTGTGAATGCAACTAACAGAGTTACACGTTTCTCTTCAGTGATCTGTTTGTTAACACAGTTTTCTGGAAATCTGCAATTCGATACTTCATAGCGGAATGAAACATACGGTGACAAAGGAAATATCCACAGATGAAAACCAGAAAGAAGTTGTCTTAGAAACTTCTTGGTGATGTGTGTATTCATCTCACAGAGTTACACTTATGTTTCATGGAGCAGTCCATTAACACTGTCTTTGAGGAACCTGAGAAGAGCTTCCTTGGATCGCATTGAGGCCTACGCTAATAAAGGAATTATCATCCGTTCAAAACGTGAAAGAAGCCTTCTGAGAAACTTCTTTCTGATCTGTGAGTTCATCTCTCAGACTTACAACTTAGACTTCAGGAAGAAGTTTGCTAGCCGTCTTTTCGCGGAATCTGAAAAGTGATATATGGGAGCCCATAGGGGCCCATGATGAAAAAGGAAATATCCTCACATAATAACCAGAGTGAAGCTTTCTGAGAGATTGCTTTCTGATGTGTGACATCATCACACAGAGTTCCATCCTTCCCTTCTTGAAACAGTTTGCTAACACTGTTGTCGTGGATTCTGCAAAGGTATATTTCGGAGCTTATTGAGGGCTCTGGTGAAAAAGGAAATAACCTCACATAATATCTAAAGAGAAGCTTTCTGAGAAACTGCATTGCCATGTGTGAATGCAACTCACAGAGTTACAAGTTTCTCTTCAGTGATCAGTATGTTAACACAGTTTTCTGGAAATCTGCAATTAGATACTTCATAGCACAATGAATCTTACAGTGACAAAGGAAATATCCACAAATGAAAACTAGAAAGAAGCTTTCTTAGATACTTCTTGGTGATGTGTGAATTCATCTCACAGAGTTACACTTATGTTTCGTGGAGCAGTCCATTAACACTGTCTTTGAGGAAATTGAGAAGGGCTGCCTTGGATCGCATTGAGGTCTAGGCTGATAAAGGAAATTTCATGTGTTCAAAACGTGAAAGAAGCTTTCTGAGAAACTTTTTTATGATCTCTGTGTTCATCTCAGAGACGTATAACTTAGACTTCAGGAAGCAGTTTTCGAACGCACTTTTCGTGGATTCTGGATAGTGATACTTGGGAGCCCATAGGGGCCCATGGTGAAACAGGAAATATCCTCACATAATAACTAGAGAGAAGCTTTCTGATAGATTGATTTCTGATGTGTGACTTCATCAAACAGACTTCCACCCTTCCCTTCTTGGAACAGTTTGTTAACACTGTTGTCGTGGATTCTGCAAAAATATATTTGGGAGCTCATTGAGGGCTATAGTGAAAAAGGAAATATCCTCAGATCAAAACTGGAAAGAAGCCTTCTGAGAAAATGCAGTGCCATGTGTGAATGCAACTCACAGAGGTACCCGTTTCTCTTCAGGGATTCGTTTGCTAACTAAGTTTTCTGGAAATCTGCAATGGGATACCTCTTAGCGCAATGAAGCTTACGATGACAAAGGAAAAATCCACAGATGAAAACTAGAAAGAAGCTTTCTTACAAACTTCATGGTGACGTGTGAATTCGTCTCACAGAGTTACACTTATGTTTCATGGAGCAGTCCATTAACCCTGTCTTTGACGAAACTGAGAAGGGCTTCCTTGGATTGCATTGAGGCCTACGCTGATAAAGGAAATATCATCCGTTCAAAACGTGAAAGACTTCTGAGAAACTTCTTTCTGATCTGTGATTTCATCTCACATACTTATGACTTAGGATTCAGGAAGCAGCCTGTGAACCCTCTTTTCGTGGAATCTGTAAAGTGATATTTGGGAGCCCATAGGGGCCCATTTTGAAAAAGGAAATATCTTCCCATAATAACTAGAGAGAAGCTTTCTGAGAGATTCCTTTCTCATGTGTGACTTCATCACACAGATTTCCAACCTTCCCTTCTTGGAACAGTTTGCTAACACTGTTGTCGTGGATTCTGCAAAGGTATATTTGGGAGCTCATTGAGGGCTGTGGTGAAAAAGGAAATATCCTCACATAATAACTAAAGAGAAGCTTTCTGAGAAACTGCATTGCCATGTGTGAATGCAACTCACACAGTTACACGTTTATCCTCAGTAATCAGTTTGTTAACACAGTTTTCTGGAAATCTGCAATTATATACTTCATAGCGCAATGAACCTTACGGTGACAAAGGAAATATCCACAGAGAAAACTAGAAAGAAGCCTTTGTAGAAACTTCTTGGTGATGTGTGAATTCATCTCACAGAGTTACACTTATGTTTCGTGGAGCAGTCCATTAACACTGTTTTTCAAGAATCTGAGAATGGGTTCCTTGGATCGCATTGAGGTCTATGCAGATAAAGGAAATTTCATCCGTTCAATAGGTGAAAGAAGCTTTCTGAGAAACTTCTTTCTGATCTGTGAGTTCATCTCACAGACTTATAACTTAGATTTCAGGAAGCAGTTTGCTAACACTCTTTTTGTGGAATCTGTAAAGTGATATTTGGGAGCCCATAGGGGCCCATGTTGAGAAAGGAAATATCCTCACATTATAACTAGAGAGAAGCATTCTGAGAGATTCCTTTCTGACGTGCGGCTTCATCACACAGAGTTCCACCCTTCCCTTCTTGAAACAGTTTGGTAACACTGTTGTCGTGGATTCTGCAAAGGTATATTTGGGAGCTCATTGAGGGCTATGGTGAAAAAGGAAATATCCTCACATAATAACTAAAGAGAAACTTTCTGAGAAACTGCATTGCCATGTGTGAATGCAACTCACAGAGTTACACGTTTCTCTTCAGTGATCAGTTTGTTAACACAGTTTTCTGGAAATCTGCAATTCGATAGTTCATAGCGGAATGAAACGTACGGTGACAAAGGAAATATCCACAGATGAAAACTAGAAAGAAGCTGTCTTAGAAACTTCTTGGTGATGTGTGTATTCATCTCACAGAGTTACATTTATGTTTCTTCGAGCAGTCCATTAACACTGTCTTTGAGGAATCTGAGAAAGGCTTCTTTGGATCGCATTGAGGCCTACGCTGATAAAGGAAATTTCATCCGTTCAAAACGTGAAAGAAGCTTTCTGGGAAACTTCTTTCTGATCTGTGAGTTCATCTCACAGACTTATAACTTAGACTTCAGGAAGCAGTTTGCTCACTCTCTTTTCGTGGAATCTGTAAAGTGATATGTGGGAAACCATAGGGGCCCATGGTGAAAAAGGAAATATCCTCACTTAATAACTAGAGAGAAGCTTTCTGAGAGATTCCTTTCTGATGTGCGGCTTCATCACACAGAGTTCCACCCTTCCCTTCCTGGAACAGTTTGCTAACACTGTTGTCGTGGATTCTGCAAATGTATATTTGGGAGCTCTTTGAGGGCTATGGTGAAAAAGGAAATATCCTCACATAATAACTAAAGAGAAGCTTTCTGAGAAACTGCATTGCCATGTGTGAATGCAACTCACAGAGTTACACGTTCCTCTTCAGTGATCAGTTTGTTAACACAGTTTTCTGGAAATCTGCAATTCGATACTTCATAGCGCAATGAACCTTACGGTGACAAAGGAAATATCCACAGATGAAAACTAGAAAGAAGCTTTCTTAGAAACTTCTTGGTGATGTGTGAATTCATCACACAGAGTTATACTTATGTTTCGTGGAGCAGTCCATTAAGAGTGTCCTTGAGGAATCTGAGAACGGCTTCTTTGGATCGCATTGAGGACTACGCTGATAAAGGTAATTTCATCGTTCAAAACGTGAAGGATGCATTCTGAGAAACTTCTTTCTGATCTGTGAGTTCATCTCACAGACTTATAACTTAGACTTCAGGAAGCAGTTTGCTAACACTGTTTTCGTGGAATCTGTAAAGTGATATTTGGGAGCCCTTAGGGGCCCATGTTGAAAAAGGAAATATCTTCACATAATAACTAGAGAGAAGCTTTCTGAGATATTCCTTTCTGATGTGTGGCTTCATCACACAGAGTTCCACCCCTCCCTTCTTTGAACAGTTTGCTAACACTGTTGTCGTGGATTCTGCAAAGGTATATTTGGGAGCTCATGGAGGGCTATGGTGAAAAAGGAAATATCCTCACATAATAACTAAAGAGAAGCTTTCTGAGAAACTGCATTGCCCTGTGTGAATGCAACTCACAGAGTTACACGTTTCTCTTCAGTGATCAGTTTGTTAACACAGTTTTCTGGAAATCGGCAATTAGATACTTCATAGCGCAATGAACCTTACGGTGACAAAGGACTTATCCACAGATGAAAACTAGAAAGAAGCTTTCTTAGAAACTTCCTGGTGATGTGTGAATTCATCTCACAGAGTTACAGGTATGTTTCGTAGAGTCCATTAACACTGTCTTTCAGGAATCTGAGAATGGCTTCTTTGGATCGCATTGAGGCCTACGCTGATAAAGGAAATTTCAGCCGTTCAAAACGTGAAATGAGCTTTCTGAGAAACTTCTTTCTAATCTGTGAGTTCATCTCACAGGCTTATAACTTAGACTTCAAGAAGCAGTTTGCTAACACTGTTTTCGTGGAATGTGTAAAGTGATATTAGGGAGCCCATAGGGGTCCATGGTGAAAAAGGAAATATCCTCACATAATAACTAGAGAGAAGCTTTCTGAGAGATTACTTTCTGATGTGTGTCTTCATCACACAGAGTCCCACCCTTCCCTTCTTACAACAGTTTGCTAACACTGTTGTCGTGGATTCTGCAAAGGTATATTTGGGAGCTCATTGACGCTACAGTGAAAAAGGAAATATACTCACATAATAACTAAAGAGAAGCTTTCTGAGAAACTGCATTGCCATGTGTGAATGCAACTCACAGAGTTACACGTTTCTCTTCAGTGATCAGTTTATTAACACAGTTTTCTGGAAATCTGCAATTAGATACTTCATAGTGCAATGAACCTTACGGTGACAAAGGAAATATCCTCAGATGAAAACTAGAAAGAAGGTTTTTTAGAAACTTCTTGGTTATGTGTGAATTCATCTCACAGAGTTACACTTATGTTTCATGGAGCAGTCCATTAACACTGTCTTTGGGGAATCTGAGAACGGCTTCTTTGGATCGCATTGAGACCTACGCTGATAAAGGACATTTGATCCTTTCAATACGTGAAAGAAGGTTTCTGAGAAACTTCTTTCTGATGTGTGAGTTCATCTCACAGACTTATACCTTACACTACAGGAATCAGTTTGCTAACTCTCTTTTTGTGGAATCTGTAAAGTGATATTTGGGAGCCCATAGGGGCCCTTGGTGACAAAGGAAATATCCTCACATTATAACAAGTGAGAAGCATTCTGAGAGATTCCTTTCTGATGTGCGGCTTCATCATACAGAGTTCCACCCTTCCCTTCTTGGAACAGTTTGGTAACACTGTTGTCGTGGATTCTGCAAAGGTATATTTGGGAGCTCATTGAGGGCTATGGTGAAAAAGGAAATATCCTCACATAATAACTAAAGAGAAGCTTTCTGAGAAACTGCATTGCCATGTGTGAATGCAACTCACAGAGTTACACGTTTCTCTTCAGTGAACAGTTTGTTAACATATTTTTCTGGAAATCTGCAATTCGATACTTCATAGCGGAATGAAACATACGGTGACAAAGGAAATATCCACAGATGAAAACTAGAAAGAAGCTGTCTTAGAAACTTCTTGGTGATGTGTGTATTCATCTCACAGAGTTACACTTATGTTTCGCGGAGCAGTCCATTAACACTGTCTTTGAGGAATCTGAGAAAGGCTTCTTTGGATCGCATTGAGGCCTACGCTGATAAAGGAAATTTCATCCGTTCAAAACGTGAAAGAAGCTTTCTGGGAAACTTCTTTCTGATCTGTGATTTCATCTCACAGACTTATAACTTAGACTTCAGGAAACAGTTTGCTAACACTCTTTTAGTGGAATCTGTAAAGTGATATGTGGGAGACCATAGGGGCCCATGGTGAAAAAGGAAATATCCTCACATAATAACTAGAGAGAAGCTTTCTGAGAGATTCCTTTCTGATGTGCGGCTTCATCACACAGAGTTCCACCCTTCCCTTCCTGGAACAGTTTGCTAAAACTGTTGTCGTGGATTCTGCAAAGGTATATTTGGGAGCTCATGGAGGGCTATGGTGAAAAAGGAAATATCCTCACATAATAACTAAAGAGAAGCTTTCTGAGAAACTGCATTGCCCTGTGTGAATGCAACTCACAGAGTTACACGTTTCTCTTCAGTGATCAGTTTGTTAACACAGTTTTCTGGAAATCGGCAATTAGATACTTCATAGCGCAATGAACCTTACGGTGACAAAGGACTTATCCACAGATGAAAACTAGAAAGAAGCTTTCTTAGAAACTTCCTGGTGATGTGTGAATTCATCTCACAGAGTTACAGGTATGTTTCGTAGAGTCCATTAACACTGTCTTTCAGGAATCTGAGAATGGCTTCTTTGGATCGCATTGAGGCCTACGCTGATAAAGGAAATTTCAGCCGTTCAAAACGTGAAATGAGCTTTCTGAGAAACTTCTTTCTAATCTGTGAGTTCATCTCACAGGCTTATAACTTAGACTTCAAGAAGCAGTTTGCTAACACTGTTTTCGTGGAATGTGTAAAGTGATATTAGGGAGCCCATAGGGGTCCATGGTGAAAAAGGAAATATCCTCACATAATAACTAGAGAGAAGCTTTCTGAGAGATTACTTTCTGATGTGTGTCTTCATCACACAGAGTCCCACCCTTCCCTTCTTACAACAGTTTGCTAACACTGTTGTCGTGGATTCTGCAAAGGTATATTTGGGAGCTCATTGACGCTACAGTGAAAAAGGAAATATACTCACATAATAACTAAAGAGAAGCTTTCTGAGAAACTGCATTGCCATGTGTGAATGCAACTCACAGAGTTACACGTTTCTCTTCAGTGATCAGTTTATTAACACAGTTTTCTGGAAATCTGCAATTAGATACTTCATAGTGCAATGAACCTTACGGTGACAAAGGAAATATCCTCAGATGAAAACTAGAAAGAAGGTTTTTTAGAAACTTCTTGGTTATGTGTGAATTCATCTCACAGAGTTACACTTATGTTTCATGGAGCAGTCCATTAACACTGTCTTTGGGGAATCTGAGAACGGCTTCTTTGGATCGCATTGAGACCTACGCTGATAAAGGACATTTGATCCTTTCAATACGTGAAAGAAGGTTTCTGAGAAATTTCTTTCTGATGTGTGAGTTCATCTCACAGACTTATACCTTACACTACAGGAATCAGTTTGCTAACTCTCTTTTTGTGGAATCTGTAAAGTGATATTTGGGAGCCCATAGGGGCCCTTGGTGACAAAGGAAATATCCTCACATTATAACAAGTGAGAAGCATTCTGAGAGATTCCTTTCTGATGTGCGGCTTCATCATACAGAGTTCCACCCTTCCCTTCTTGGAACAGTTTGGTAACACTGTTGTCGTGGATTCTGCAAAGGTATATTTGGGAGCTCATTGAGGGCTATGGTGAAAAAGGAAATATCCTCACATAATAACTAAAGAGAAGCTTTCTGAGAAACTGCATTGCCATGTGTGAATGCAACTCACAGAGTTACACGTTTCTCTTCAGTGAACAGTTTGTTAACATATTTTTCTGGAAATCTGCAATTCGATACTTCATAGCGGAATGAAACATACGGTGACAAAGGAAATATCCACAGATGAAAACTAGAAAGAAGCTGTCTTAGAAACTTCTTGGTGATGTGTGTATTCATCTCACAGAGTTACACTTATGTTTCGCGGAGCAGTCCATTAACACTGTCTTTGAGGAATCTGAGAAAGGCTTCTTTGGATCGCATTGAGGCCTACGCTGATAAAGGAAATTTCATCCGTTCAAAACGTGAAAGAAGCTTTCTGGGAAACTTCTTTCTGATCTGTGATTTCATCTCACAGACTTATAACTTAGACTTCAGGAAACAGTTTGCTAACACTCTTTTAGTGGAATCTGTAAAGTGATATGTGGGAGACCATAGGGGCCCATGGTGAAAAAGGAAATATCCTCACATAATAACTAGAGAGAAGCTTTCTGAGAGATTCCTTTCTGATGTGCGGCTTCATCACACAGAGTTCCACCCTTCCCTTCCTGGAACAGTTTGCTAAAACTGTTGTCGTGGATTCTGCAAAGGTATATTTGGGAGCTCATGGAGGGCTATGGTGAAAAAGGAAATATCCTCACATAATAACTAAAGAGAAGCTTTCTGAGAAACTGCATTGCCATGTGTGAATGCAACTCACAGAGTTACACGTTTCTCTTCAGTGATCAGTTTGTTAACACAGTTTTCTGGAAATCGGCAATTAGATACTTCATAGCGCAATGAACCTTACGGTGACAAAGGACTTATCCACAGATGAAAACTAGAAAGAAGCTTTCTTAGAAACTTTTTGGTGATGTGTGAATTCATCTCACAGAGTTACACTTATGTTTCATGGAGCAGTCCATTCACACTGTCTTTGGGGAATCTGAGAACGGCTTCTTTGGATCGCGTTGAGGTCTACGCTGATAAAGGAACTTTCATCCGTTCAAAACGTGAAAGAAGCTTTCTGAGAAACTTCTTTCTGATCTGTGAGTTCATCTCACCGGCTTATAACTTAGACTTCAGGAAGCAGTTTGCTAACATTGTTTTGGGGAATCTGTAAAGTGATATTTGGGAGCCCATAGGGGCCCATGGTGAAAAAGGAAATAACCTCACCTAATAACTAGTGAGAAGCATTCTAAGAGATTTCTTTCTGATGTGCGACTTCATCACACAGAGTTCCACCCTTCCCTTCTTTCAACAGTTTGCTAACACTGTTGTCGTGGATTCTGCAAAGGTATATTTGGGAGCTCTTTGAGGGCTATGGTGAAAAAGGAAATATCCTCACATAATAACTAAAGAGAAGCTTTCTGAGAAACTGCATTGCCATGTGTGAATGCATCTCACAGAGTTACACGTTCCTCTTCAGTGATAAGTTTGTTAACACAGTTTTTTGGAAATCTGCAATTCGATACTTCATAGCGCAATGAACCTTACGGTGACAAAGGAAATATCCACAGATGAAAACTAGAAAGAAGCTTTCTTAGAAACTTCTTGGTGATGTGTGAATTCATCACACAGAGTTATACTTATGTTTCGTGGAGCAGTCCATTAAGAGTGTCTTTGAGGAATCTGAGAACGGCTTCTTTGGATCGCATTGAGGACTACGCTGATAAAGGTAATTTCATCGTTCAAAACGTGAAAGAAGCCTTCAGAGAAACTTCTTTCTGTTCTGTGAGTTCATCTCACAGACTTATAACTTAGACTTCAGAAAGCAGTTTGCGAACACTCTTTTAGTGGAATCTAGAAAGTGATATTTGGGACCCGATAGGGGCCCATGAAGACAAAGGAAATATCCTCACATGATGACTAGAGAGAAGCCTTCTGAGAGATTGCTTTCTGATGTGTGACTTCATCACACTGATTTCCACCCTTCCTTTCTTGGTACAGTTTGCTAACACTGTTGTCGTGAATTCTGCAACGGTATATTTGGGAGCTGATTGAGGGCTATGGTGAAAAAGGAAATATCCTCACATTATAACTAAAGAGAAACTTTCTGAGAAACTGCATTGCCATGTGTGAATGCAACTCACAGAGTTACACGTTTCTCTTCAGTGTTCAGTTTGTTAACACAGTTTTCTGGAAATCTGCAATTAGATACTTCATAGCACAATGAACCTTTCGGTGACAAAGGACTTATCCACAGATGAAAACTAGAAAGAAGCTTTCTTAGAAACTTCTTGGTGATGTGTGAATTCATCTCACAGAGGTACACTTATGTTTCATGCAGGAGTCCATTAACACTGTCTTTGAGGAACCTGAGAAGGACTTCTTTGGATCGCATTGAAGACTACAATCATAAAGGAAATATCATCAGCCCAAAACCTGAAAGAAGCTTTCTGAGAAACTTCTATGAGATCTGTGAATTCCTCTCACAGTTACAATTTACTTCTCAGGAAGCAGTTTGCTAACACTTTTTTCGTGGAATCAGCCAAATGAGATTGGGAGCCCTTAGGGGCCCATGGTGAAAAAAGGAATATCCTCAAATAATAACTACAGAGAAGCTTTCTGAGAGATTTCTTTCTGATGTGTGACTTCATCACACAGAGTTCCACCCTTCCCTTCTTGGAAGAGTTTGCTAACTCTGTTATCTTGTGTTCTGCAAAGTGATATTTGGGAGCTCACTGAGGACTATGGTGAAAAAGTAAATATCCTCAGATCAAAATTGGAAGGAAGCCTTTCGAGTAACTGCATTTCGATGTGTAAATGCAACTCACAGAGGTACTCGTTTCTCCACGGTGTTCAGTTTGCTAACACAGTTTTCTGGAAATCTGCAATGGGATACCTCTGAAAGGAATGAAGCTAACGGTGACAAAGGAAATATCCTCAGATGAAAACTAGAAAGAAGCTTTCTTAGAAACTTTTGGTGATGTGTGAATTCATCTCACAAAGTTACACTTATTTTTCGTGCAGCATTCCATTAACACTGTCTTTGAGAAACCTGAGAAGGACTTCTTTGCATCGTATTGAGGCCTACGCTGATAAAGGAAATATCATCAGTAAAAAGCATGAAAGAAGCTTTCTGAGAAACTTCTTTGTGATCTGTGAATTCCTCTCAGAGAGTAACAGTTTAGTTCTCAGAAATCAGTCTGCTAACGCTCTTTTCGTGGAATCTGCCAACTGAGATTTGGGAGCCCGTAGGGGCCCATGGTGAAAAAGGAAATGTCTACAGATAATACCTAGAGAGGAGCTTTCTGAGCGATTGCTTTCTGATGTGTGACTTCATCACACAGAGTTCCACCCTTCCCTTCTTGGAACAGTTTGCTAACTCTGTTATCTTCTGTTCTGCAAAGTGATATTTGGGAGCTAAATGAGGGCTACGGTGAAAAAGGAAATATGCTCAGATCAAAACTGGAAAGAAGCCTTCTGCGTAACTGCATTTCGATGTGTGAATGCAACTCACAGAGTTACCCGTTTCTCCTCAGTGTTCAGTTTGCAAACACAGTTTTCTGGAAATCTGCAATGGGATACTTCTGAACGCAATGAAGCTTACGGTGACTAAGGAAATATCCTCAAATGAAAACTCGAAAGAAGCTTTGTTACTAACTTCTTGTTGATGTGTGAATTCACCTCACAGAATTTCACTTAGGTTTCAAGCAGGAGTCCATTAACACTGTCTTTGAGGAACCTGAGAAGGACTTCTTTGGATTGCACTGAGGCCTACGCTGATAAAGGAAATATCATCAGTTGAAAACGTGAAAGAAGCTTTCTGAGAAACTTCTTTGTGATCTGTGAATTCCTCTCGCAGAGTTACAGCTTAGTTCTCAGGAAGCATTTTGCTAACACTCTTTTCGTGGAATCTGCCAAGTGAGATTTGGGAGCCCTTAGGGCCCAATATTGAAAAAGGAAATATCCTCAGATAATAACTAGAGAGAAGCTTTCTGAGAGATTGCCTTCTGATGTGTGACTTCATCACACACAGTTCCACCCTTCCCTTCTTGGAAGAGATTGCTAACTCTTTTATTTTGCGTTCTTCAAAGTGATATTTGGGAACACACTGAGGGCTTTGGTATAAAAGGAAATATCCTCAGATCTAACCTGGAAAAAGCCTTCTGAGAAACTGCATTTCGATGTGTGAATGCAACTCACAGAGTTCCACGATTCTCTTCAGTGTTCAATTTGCTAAAATATTTTTCTGGAAATCTTCAATGGGATTCTTCTGAACGCAATGAAGCTTACAGTGACAAAGGAAATATCCTCAGATGAAAACTAGAAAGAAGTTCTGTTAGAAACTTCTTGGTGACGTGTGAATTCATCTCACAGAATTACACTTATGTTTCATGCAGCAGTCCTTTAACACTGTCTTTGAGGACCCTGAGAAGGACTTCTTTGGGTCGCATTGGGGCCTACGCTGATAAAGGAAATATCATCAGTTCAAAACGTGAAGGAAGCTTTCTGAGAAACTTGTTTGTGATCTGTGAATTGCTCTCACAGAGTTACAGCTTAGTTCTCAGGAAGCAATTTGGTAACACTCTTTTCGTGGAATCTGCCAAGTGAGATTTGGGAGCCCTTAGGGGCCCATAGTGAAAAAGGAAATATCCTCAGATAATAACTAGAGAGAAGCTTACTGAGAGATTACTTTCTGATGTGTGACTTCATCACACAGAGTTTCACTCTTGCCTTCTTGGAACAATTTGCTAACTCTGTTATCTTGAGTTCTGCAAAGTGATATTTGGGAACTCACTGACAGATATGGTGAAAAAGGAAATATCCTCAGATCAAAACTGGAAAGAAGTCTTCTGGGAAACTGCATTTCGATGTGTGAATACAACTCACAGAATTACACGTTTCTCTTCACTGCTCAGTTTCATAACACAGTTTTCTGGAAATCTGCAATGGGATACCTCTTAGCGCACTAAAGCTTACGGTGACAAAGGAAATATCCTCAGATGAAAACTAGAAAGAAGCTTTCGTAGAAACTTCTTGGTGATGTGTGAATTCATCTCAAAGAGTTACACTTATGTTTCGTGGAGCAGTCCATTAACACTCTCTTTGAGGAAACTGAGAAGGGTTTCCTTGGATCGCATTGAGGCCTATGCTGACAAAGGAAATTTCATCCGTTCAAAACGTGAAAGAAGCTTTCTGAGAAACTTCTTTCTGATCTGTGAGTTCATCTCACAGACTTATAACTTAGACTTCATGAAGCAGTTTGCGTACACTCTTTTCGTGGATTCTGGAAAGTGATATTTGGGAGCCCGTAGGGGCCCATGGTGAAAAAGGAAATATCCTCACATAATAACTAGAGAGAATTTTTTTGAGAGATTGCTCTCTGATGTGTGACTTCATCACACAGAGTGCCACCCTTCCCTTCTTGGAACAGTTTGCTAACACTGTTGTCGTGGATTCTGTAAAGGTATATTTGGGAGCTCATTGAGGGCTATGGTGAAAAAGGAAATATCCTCAGATCAAAACTGGAAAGAAGCCTTCTGAGAAACTGCATTGCCATGTGTGAATGCAACTCACAGAGTTACATGTTTCTCGTCAGTGATCAGTTTGCTAACTAAGTTTTCTGGAAAAATGCAATGGGATAGCTCTTAGTGCAATGAAGCTTATGGTGACAAAGGAAATGTCCTCAGATGAAAACTAGGAAGAAGCTTTCTTAGAAACTTCTTAGAAGCTTTCTTAGAAACTTCTTGTGAATTCATCTCACAGAGTTACACTTATGTTTTTGGAGCAGTCCATTAACACTGTCTTTGAGGAACCTGAGATGGGCCTCCTTGCAACGCATTGAGGCCTACGCTGATAAAGGAAATTTCTTCCGTTAAAAAAGTGAAAGAAGCTATCTGGGAAACTTCTTTCTGATCTGTGAGTTCATGTCAAAGACTTGTAACTTAGACTCCAGGAAGCAGTTTGCTAACACTCTTTTCGTGGAATCTGGAAAGTGATATTTGGGAGCCCATAGGGGCCCATGGTGAAAAAGGAAATATCCTCACATAATAACTAGAGTGAAGCTTTCTGAAAGATTGCTTTCTGATGTGTGACTTCATCACACAGAGTTCCACTCTTCCCTTCTTGGAACAGTGTTCTAACACTGTTTTCGTGGATTCTGCAAAGGTATATTTAGGAACTCATTGAGGGCTATGTTGAAAAAGGAAATATCCTCACATAAAAACTAAAGAGAAGCTTTCTGAGAAACTGCATTGCCATGTGTGAATGCAACTCACAGAGTAACACGTTTCTCATAGGCGATCAGTTTGTTAACACAGTTTTCTGGAAATCTGCATTTAGATACTTCATAGCACAATGAACCTTACGGTGACAAAGGAAAAATTATCAGATGAAAACTAGAAAGAAGCTTTATAGAAAATTCTTGGTGATGTGTGAATTCATGTCACAGAGTTACACTTATGTTTCGTGGAGCAGTCCATTAACACTGTCTTTGAGGAACCTGAGAAGGGCTTCCTTGGATCACATTGAGGCCTACGCTGATAAAGGAAATTTCTTCCATTCCAAACGTGAAAGACGCTTTCTGAGAAACTTCTTTCTGATCTATGAGTTCATCTCACAGACTTATAAATTAGACTTCAAGAAGCAGTTTGCTAACACTATTTTTTTGGAATCTGGAAAGTGATATTTCAGAGCCCATAGGTGCCCATCATGAAAAAGGAAATATCCTCACATAATAACGATAGAGAAGCTTTCTGAGAGTTTGCTTTCTGAGCTGTAGCTTCATCACATAGAGTTCCACCCTCCTTACTTGAAACAGTTTGCTAACACTGTTGTTGTGGATTCTGCAAAGGTATATTTTGGAGCTCATTGAGGGCTACGGTGAAAAAGGAAATATCCTCACATAATAACTAGAGAGAATCTTTCTGAGAGATTGCTTTTTGATGTGTGACTTCATGACACTGAGTTCCACCCTTCCCTTCTTGGAACAGTTTGCTAACACTGTTGTCGTGGATTCTGCAAAGGGATATTTGGGAGGTCATTGAGGTCTGCAGTGAAAAAGGAAATATCCTCAGATCAAAACTGGAAAGAAGACTTCTGAGAAACTGCATTGCCATGAGTGAATGTAACTACGAGAGTTACACGTTTCTCTTCAGTTATCAGTTTGCTAACAAAGTATTCTGGAAATCTGCAATGGGATACCTCATAGCGCAATGAAGCTTACCGCGATAAAGAAATATCCTCAGATGAAAACAGGAAGAAGCTTTCTTAGAAACTTCTTGGTGATGTGTGAATTCATCTCACAGAGTTTCACTTATCTTTCGTGGAGCAGTCCATTAACACTGTCTTTGAGGAACCTGAGAAGGGCTTCCTTGGATCGCATTGAGGCCTACGCTGATAAAGGAAATTTCTTCTGTTCAAAACGTGAAAGAAGCCTTCTGAGAAACTTCTTTCTGATCTGTGAGTTCATCTCACAGACTTATAAGTTAGACTTCAGCAAGCAGTTTGCTAACACTCTTTTCTTGGAATCTGGAAAGTGATATTTGGGAGCCCATAGGCGCCCTTGATGAAAAAGGTAATATCCTCACATAATAACTAGAGAGAAGCTTTCTGAGATATTGCTTTCTGATGTGTGAATTCATCACACAGAGTTCCACCCTTCCCTTCTTGGAACAGTTTGCTAACACTGTTGTCGTGAATTCTGCAAAGCTATAATTTGGAGCTCATTGAGGGATATGGTGAAAAAGGAAATATTCTCACATAATAACTAAAGGGAAGCATTTTGAAAAACTGCATTGCCATGTGTGAATGCAACTCACAGAGTTACAAGTTTCTCTTCAGTGATCAGTTTTTTAACACAGTTTTCTGGAAATCTGCAATTAGATACTTCATAGGGCAAAGAACCTTACGGTGACAAAGGAAATATCCTCAGATGAAAACTAGAAAGAAGGTTTTTTAGAAACTTCTTGGTGGTGTGTGAATTCATCGCACAGAGTTACACTTATGTTTCGTGGAGCAGTCCATTAACACTGTCTTTGAGGAACCCGAGAAGGGCTTCCTTGGATCTCATTGAGGCCTACGCTGAAAAAGGAAGTTTCTTCCGTTTAAAACGTGAAAGAAGCTTTCTGAGAAACTTCTTTCTGATCTGTGAATTCATCTCACAAACTTATAACTTAGACTTCAGGAAGCATTTTGCGAACACTCTTTTCGTGGAAACTGGAAAGGGATATTTGGGAGCCCCTGTTGCCCATAGTGAAAAAGGAAATATTCTCACATAATAACTAGAGAGAAGCTTTCTGAGAGATTGCTTTCTGATGTGTGACTTCATCACACAGAGTTCCACCGTTCCCTTCTTGGAACAGTTTGCTAACACTGTTGTCATGGATTCTGCAAAGGTATATTTGGGAGCTCATTGAGGGCTATGGTGAAAAAGGGAATATCCTCAGATCAAAACTGGAAAGAAGCCTTTTGAGAAACTGCATTTCAACGTGTGAATGCAACTCACAGAGTTACACGTTTCTCTTCAGTGATCAGTTAGCTAACTAAGTTTTCTGGAAATCTGCAGTGGGATACCCCTTAGCGCCATGTAGCTTACGGTGACAAAGGAAATATCCTCAGATGAAAACTAGAAGGAAGCTTTCTTAGAAATTCTTGGTGATGTGTGAATTCATCTCACTTAGGTACACTTCTGTTTCGTGAAGCAGTCCATTAACACTCTCTTTGAGGAACCTGAGAAGGGCTTCCTTGGATCGCATTGAGGCCTACGCTGATAAAGGAAATTTCTTCCGTTCAAAACGTGAAAGAAGCCTTCTGAGAAACTTCTATCTGATCTGTGAGTTCATCTCAAGGACTTATAACTTAGACTTCAGGAAGCAGTTTGCTAACACTCTTTTTGTGGATTCTGGAATGTGATATTTGGGAGCTCATAGGGGCCCATGGTGAAAAACGAAATAACCTCACATAATAACTAAAGAGAAGCTTTCTGAGAAACTGCATTGCCGTGAGTGAATGCAACTCACAGAGTTACACGTTTCTCTTCAGTGATCAGTTTGTTAACACAGTTTTCTGGAAATCTGCGATTACATACTTCATAGTGCAATGAACTTTACGGTGACAAAGGAAATATCCACAGATGAAAACTAGAAAGAAGCTTTCCTAGAAACTTCTTGGTGATGTGTGAATTCATCTCACAGAGTTACACTTATGTTTCATGGAGCAGTCCATTAACACTGTCTTTGAGGAAACTGAGAAGGGCTTCCTTGGATCGCATTGAGGCCTATGCTGTTAAAGGAAATTTCATCTGTTCAAAACGTGAAAGAAGCTTTCTGAGAAACTTCTTTCTGATCTGTGACTTCATCTCACAGACGTATAAGTTAGACTTCAGGAAGCATTTTGCGAGCACTCTTTTCGTGGATACTGGAAAGGGATATTTGGGAGCCCATGTTGCCCATGGTGAAAAAGGAAATATTCTCACATAATAACTAGAGAGAAGCTTTCTGAGAGATTGCTTTCTGATGTGTGACTTCATCACACAGAATTCCACTGTTCCCTTCTTGGAACAGTTTGCTAACACTGTTGTCATGGATTCTGCAAAGGTATATTTGGGAGCTCATTGAGGGCTATGGTGAAAAAGGGAATATCCTCAGATCAAAACTGGAAAGAAGCCTTTTGAGAAACTGCATTTCAACGTGTGAATGCAACTCACAGAGTTACACGTTTCTCTTCAGTGATCGGTTAGCTAACTAAGTTTTCTGGAAATCTGCAGTGGGATACCCCTTAGCGCCATGAAGCTTACGGTGACAAAGGAAATATCCTCAGATGAAAACTAGAAGGAAGCTTTCTTAGAAATTCTTGGTGATGTGTGAATTCATCTCACAGAGTTACACTTCTGTTTCGTGAAGCAGTCCATTAACACTGTCTTTCAGGAACCTGAGAAGGGCTTCGTTGGATCGCATTGAGGCCTACGCTGAAAAGGAAATTTCTTCTGTTCAAAACGTGAAAGAAGCCTTCTGAGAAACTTCTTTCTGATCTGTGAGTTCATCTCACAGACTTATAAGTTAGACTTCAGCAAGCAGTTTGCTAACACTCTTTTCTTGGAATCTGGAAAGTGATATTTGGGAGCCCATAGGCGCCCTTGATGAAAAAGGTAATATCCTCACATAATAACTAGAGAGAAGCTTTCTGAGACATTGCTTTCTGATGTGTGAATTCATCACACAGAGATCCACCCTTCCCTTCTTGGAACAGTTTGCTAACACTGTTGTCGTGAATTCTGCAAAGCTATAATTTGGAGCTCTTTGAGGGATATGGTGAAAAAGGAAATATCCTCACATAATAACTAAAGGGAAGCATTTTGAGAAACTGCATTGCCATGTGTGAATGCAACTCACAGAGTTACAAGTTTCTCTTCAGTGATCAGTTTTTTAACACAGTTTTCTGGAAATTTGCAATTAGATACTTCATTGGGCAAAGATCCTTACGGTGAGAAAGGAAATATCCACAGATGAAAACTAGAAAGAAGGTTTTTTAGAAACTTCTTGGTGGTGTGTGAATTCATCGCACAGAGTTACACTTATGTTTCTTGGAGCAGTCCATTAACACTGTCTTTGAGGAACCCGAGAAGGGCTTCCTTGGATCTCATAGAGGCCTACGCTGATAAAGGAAGTTTCTTCCGTTTAAAACGTGAAAGAAGCTTTCTGAGAAACTTCTTTCTGATCTGTGAATTCATCTCACAAACTTATAACTTAGACTTCAGGAAGCATTTTGCGAACACTCTTTTCGTGGATACTGGAAAGGGATATTTGGGAGCCCATGTTGCCCATGGTGAAAAAGGAAATATTCTCACATAATAACTAGAGAGAAGCTTTCTGAGAGATTGCTTTCTGATGTGTGACTTCATCACACAGAGTTCCACCGTTCCCTTCTTGGAACAGTTTGCTAACACTGTTGTCATGGATTCTGCAAAGGTATATTTGGGAGCTCATTGAGGGCTATGGTGAAAAAGGGAATATCCTCAGATCAAAACTGGAAAGAAGCCTTTTGAGAAACTGCATTTCAACGTGTGAATGCAACTCACAGAGTTACACGTTTCTCTTCAGTGATCAGTTAGCTAACTAAGTTTTCTGGAAATCTGCAGTGGGATAGCCCTTAGCGCCATGTAGCTTACGGTGACAAAGGAAATATCCTCAGATGAAAACTAGAAGGAAGCTTTCTTAGAAATTCTTGGTGATGTGAGAATTCATCTCACAGAGTTACACTTCTGTTTCGTGAAGCAGTCCATTAACACTGTCTTTGAGGAACCTGAGAAGGGCTTCCTTGGATCGCATTGAGGCCTACGCTGATAAAGGAAATTTCTTCCGTTCAAAACGTGAAAGAAGCCTTCTGAGAAACTTCTATCTGATCTGTGAGTTCATCTCAAGGTACTTATAACTTAGACTTCAGGAAGCAGTTTGCTAACACTCTTTTTGTGGATTCTGGAATGTGATATTTGGGAGCTCATAGGGGCCCATGGTGAAAAACGAAATAACCTCACATAATAACTAAAGAGAAGCTTTCTGAGAAACTGCATTGCCATGTGTGAATGCAACTCACAGAGTTACACGTTTCTCTTCAGTGATCAGTTTGTTAACACAGTTTTTTGGAAATCTGCAATTAGATACTTCATAGCGCAATGAACTTTACGGTGACAAAGGAAATATCCACAGATGAAAACTAGAAAGAAGCTTTCCTAGAAACTTCTTGGTGATGTGTGAATTCATCTCACAGAGTTACACTTATGTTTCATGGAGCAGTCCATTAACACTGTCTTTGAGGAAACTGAGAAGGGCTTCCTTGGATCGCATTGAGGCCTACGCTACTAAAGGAAATTTCATCTGTTCAAAACGTGAAAAAGCTTTCTGAGAAACTTCTCTCTGATCTGTGAGTTCATCTCACAGACGTATAAGTTAGTCTTCAGGAAGCATTTTGCGAACACTTTTTTCGTGGATACTGGAAAGGGATATTTGGGAGCCCATGTTGACCATGGTGAAAAAGGAAATATTCTCACATAATAACTAGAGAGAAGCTTTCTGAGAGATTGCTTTCTGATGTGTGACTTCATCACACAGAATTCCACTGTTCCCTTCTTGGAACAGTTTGCTAACACTGTTGTCATGGATTCTGCAAAGGTATATTTGGGAGCTCATTGAGGGCTATGGTGAAAAAGGGAATATCCTCAGATCAAAACTGGAAAGAAGCCTTTTGAGAAACTGCATTTCAACGTGTGAATGCAACTCACAGAGTTACACGTTTCTCTTCAGTGATCGGTTAGCTAACTAAGTTTTCTGGAAATCTGCAGTGGGATACCCCTTAGCGCCATGAAGCTTACGGTGACAAAGGAAATATCCTCAGATGAAAACTAGAAGGAAGCTTTCTTAGAAATTCTTGGTGATGTGTGAATTCATCTCACAGAGTTACACTTCTGTTTCGTGAAGCAGTCCATTAACACTGTCTTTCAGGAACCTGAGAAGGGCTTCGTTGGATCGCATTGAGGCCTACGCTGAAAAGGAAATTCTTCTGTTCAAAACGTGAAAGAAGCCTTCTGAGAAACTTCTTTCTGATCTGTGAGTTCATCTCACAGACTTATAAGTTAGACTTCAGCAAGCAGTTTGCTAACACTCTTTTCTTGGAATCTGGAAAGTGATATTTGGGAGCCCATAGGCGCCCTTGATGAAAAAGGTAATATCCTCACATAATAACTAGAGAGAAGCTTTCTGAGACATTGCTTTCTGATGTGTGAATTCATCACACAGAGATCCACCCTTCCCTTCTTGGAACAGTTTGCTAACACTGTTGTCGTGAATTCTGCAAAGCTATAATTTGGAGCTCTTTGAGGGATATGGTGAAAAAGGAAATATCCTCACATAATAACTAAAGGGAAGCATTTTGAGAAACTGCATTGCCATGTGTGAATGCAACTCACAGAGTTACAAGTTTCTCTTCAGTGATCAGTTTTTTAACACAGTTTTCTGGAAATTTGCAATTAGATACTTCATTGGGCAAAGATCCTTACGGTGAGAAAGGAAATATCCACAGATGAAAACTAGAAAGAAGGTTTTTTAGAAACTTCTTGGTGGTGTGTGAATTCATCGCACAGAGTTACACTTATGTTTCTTGGAGCAGTCCATTAACACTGTCTTTGAGGAACCCGAGAAGGGCTTCCTTGGATCTCATAGAGGCCTACGCTGATAAAGGAAGTTTCTTCCGTTTAAAACGTGAAAGAAGCTTTCTGAGAAACTTCTTTCTGATCTGTGAATTCATCTCACAAACTTATAACTTAGACTTCAGGAAGCATTTTGCGAACACTCTTTTCGTGGATACTGGAAAGGGATATTTGGGAGCCCATGTTGCCCATGGTGAAAAAGGAAATATTCTCACATAATAACTAGAGAGAAGCTTTCTGAGAGATTGCTTTCTGATGTGTGACTTCATCACACAGAGTTCCACCGTTCCCTTCTTGGAACAGTTTGCTAACACTGTTGTCATGGATTCTGCAAAGGTATATTTGGGAGCTCATTGAGGGCTATGGTGAAAAAGGGAATATCCTCAGATCAAAACTGGAAAGAAGCCTTTTGAGAAACTGCATTTCAACGTGTGAATGCAACTCACAGAGTTACACGTTTCTCTTCAGTGATCAGTTAGCTAACTAAGTTTTCTGGAAATCTGCAGTGGGATAGCCCCTTAGCGCCATGTAGCTTACGGTGACAAAGGAAATATCCTCAGATGAAAACTAGAAGGAAGCTTTCTTAGAAATTCTTGGTGATGTGTGAATTCATCTCACAGAGTTACACTTCTGTTTCGTGAAGCAGTCCATTAACACTGTCTTTGAGGAACCTGAGAAGGGCTTCCTTGGATCGCATTGAGGCCTACGCTGATAAAGGAAATTTCTTCCGTTCAAAACGTGAAAGAAGCCTTCTGAGAAACTTCTATCTGATCTGTGAGTTCATCTCAAGGACTTATAACTTAGACTTCAGGAAGCAGTTTGCTAACACTCTTTTTGTGGATTCTGGAATGTGATATTTGGGAGCTCATAGGGTCCCATGGTGAAAAACGAAATAACCTCACATAATAACTAAAGAGAAGCTTTCTGAGAAACTGCATTGCCATGTGTGAATGCAACTCACAGAGTTACAAGTTTCTCTTCAGTGATCAGTTTGTTAACACAGTTTTTTGGAAATCTGCAATTAGATACTTCATAGCGCAATGAACTTTACGGTGACAAAGGAAATATCCACAGATGAAAACTAGAAAGAAGCTTTCCTAGAAACTTCTTGGTGATGTGTGAATTCATCTCACAGAGTTACACTTATGTTTCATGGAGCAGTCCATTAACACTGTCTTTGAGGAAACTGAGAAGGGCTTCCTTGGATCGCCTTGAGGCCTACGCTGCTAAAGGAAATTTCATCTGTTCAAAACGTGAAAGAAGCTTTCTGAGAAACTTCTCTCTGATCTGTGAGTTCATCTCACAGACGTATAAGTTAGACTTCAGGAAGTATTTGCGAACACCTTTTTCGTGGATACTGGAAAGGGATATTTGGGAGCCCATGTTGCCCATGGTGAAAAAGGAAATATTCTCACATAATAACTAGAGAGAAGCTTTCTGAGAGATTGCTTTCTGATGTGTGACTTCATCACACAGAATTCCACTGTTCCCTTCTTGGAACAGTTTGCTAACACTGTTGTCATGGATTCTGCAAAGGTATATTTGGGAGCTCATTGAGGGCTATGGTGAAAAAGGGAATATCCTCAGATCAAAACTGGAAAGAAGCCTTTTGAGAAACTGCATTTCAACGTGTGAATGCAACTCACAGAGTTACACGTTTCTCTTCAGTGATCAGGTTAGCTAACTAAGTTTTCTGGAAATCTGCAGTGGGATACCCCTTAGCGCCATGAAGCTTACGGTGACAAAGGAAATATCCTCAGATGAAAACTAGAAGGAAGCTTTCTTAGAAATTCTTGGTGATGTGTGAATTCATCTCACAGAGTTACACTTCTGTTTCGTGAAGCAGTCCATTAACACTGTCTTTCAGGAACCTGAGAAGGGCTTCGTTGGATCGCATTGAGGCCTACGCTGAAAAGGAAATTTCTTCCGTTCAAAACGTGAAAGAAGCCTTCTGAGAAACTTCTTTCTGATCTGTGAGTTCATCTCACAGACTTATAAGTTAGACTTCAGCAAGCAGTTTGCTAACACTCTTTTCTTGGAATCTGGAAAGTGATATTTGGGAGCCCATAGGCGCCCTTGATGAAAAAGGTAATATCCTCACATAATAACTAGAGAGAAGCTTTCTGAGACATTGCTTTCTGATGTGTGAATTCATCACACAGAGATCCACCCTTCCCTTCTTGGAACAGTTTGCTAACACTGTTGTCGTGAATTCTGCAAAGCTATAATTTGGAGCTCTTTGAGGGATATGGTGAAAAAGGAAATATCCTCACATAATAACTAAAGGGAAGCATTTTGAGAAACTGCATTGCCATGTGTGAATGCAACTCACAGAGTTACAAGTTTCTCTTCAGTGATCAGTTTTTTAACACAGTTTTCTGGAAATTTGCAATTAGATACTTCATTGGGCAAAGATCCTTACGGTGAGAAAGGAAATATCCACAGATGAAAACTAGAAAGAAGGTTTTTTAGAAACTTCTTGGTGGTGTGTGAATTCATCGCACAGAGTTACACTTATGTTTCTTGGAGCAGTCCATTAACACTGTCTTTGAGGAACCCGAGAAGGGCTTCCTTGGATCTCATAGAGGCCTACGCTGATAAAGGAAGTTTCTTCCGTTTAAAACGTGAAAGAAGCTTTCTGAGAAACTTCTTTCTGATCTGTGAATTCATCTCACAAACTTATAACTTAGACTTCAGGAAGCATTTTGCGAACACTCTTTTCGTGGATACTGGAAACGGATATTTGGGAGCCCATGTTGCCCATGGTGAAAAAGGAAATATTCTCACATAATAACTAGAGAGAAGCTTTCTGAGAGATTGCTTTCTGATGTGTGACTTCATCACACAGAATTCCACCGTTCCCTTCTTGGAACAGTTTGCTAACACTGTTGTCATGGATTCTGCAAAGGTATATTTGGGAGCTCATTGAGGGCTATGGTGAAAAAGGGAATATCCTCAGATCAAAACTGGAAAGAAGCCTTTTGAGAAACTGCATTTCAACGTGTGAATGCAACTCACAGAGTTACACGTTTCTCTTCAGTGACCAGTTAGCTAACTAAGTTTTCTGGAAATCTGCAGTGGGATAGCCCTTAGCGCCATGTAGCTTACGGTGACAAAGGAAATATCCTCAGATGAAAACTAGAAGGAAGCTTTCTTAGAAATTCTTGGTGATGTGAGAATTCATCTCACAGAGTTACACTTCTGTTTCGTGAAGCAGTCCATTAACACTGTCTTTGAGGAACCTGAGAAGGGCTTCCTTGGATCGCATTGAGGCCTACGCTGATAAAGGAAATTTCTTCCGTTCAAAACGTGAAAGAAGCCTTCTGAGAAACTTCTATCTGATCTGTGAGTTCATCTCAAGGTCTTATAACTTAGACTTCAGGAAGCAGTTTGCTAACACTCTTTTTGTGGATTCTGGAATGTGATATTTGGGAGCTCATAGGGTCCCATGGTGAAAAACGAAATAACCTCACATAATAACTAAAGAGAAGCTTTCTGAGAAACTGCATTGCCATGTGTGAATGCAACTCACAGAGTTACACGTTTCTCTTCAGTGATCGGTTTGTTAACACAGTTTTTTGGAAATCTGCAATTAGATACTTCATAGCGCAATGAACTTTACGGTGACAAAGGAAATATCCACAGATGAAAACTAGAAAGAAGCTTTCCTAGAAACTTCTTGGTGATGTGTGAATTCATCTCAAAGAGTTACACTTATGTTTCATGGAGCAGTCCATTAACACTGTCTTTGAGGAAACTGAGAAGGGCTTCCTTGGATCGCCTTGAGGCCTACGCTACTAAAGGAAATTTCATCTGTTCAAAACGTGAAAAAGCTTTCTGAGAAACTTCTCTCTGATCTGTGAGTTCATCTCACAGACGTATAAGTTAGTCTTCAGGAAGCATTTTGCGAACACTTTTTTCGTGGATACTGGAAAGGGATATTTGGGAGCCCATGTTGCCCATGGTGAAAAAGGAAATATTCTCACATAATAACTAGAGAGAAGCTTTCTGAGAGATTGCTTTCTGATGTGTGACTTCATCACACAGAGTTCCACCGTTCCCTTCTTGGAACAGTTTGCTAACACTGTTGTCGTGGATTCTGCAGAGATATATTTGGGAGCTCAGTGAGGGCTAGGGTGAAAAAGAAAATATCCCCAGATCAAAACTGGAAAGAAGCCTTCTGAGAAACTGCATTGCCGTGAATGAATGCAACTCACAGAGTTACACGTATCTCTTCAGTTATCAGTTTGCTAACTAAGTTTTCTGGAAATCTGCAATGGGATACCTCTTAGCGCAATGAAGCTTACGGTGACAAAGGAAATATCCTCAGATGACAAATAGAAAGAAGCTTTCTTAGAAACTTCTTGGTGATGTGTGAATTCATCTCACAGAGTTACACTTATGTTGCATGGAGCAGTCCATTAACACTGTCTTTGAGGAACCTGAGAAGGGCTTCCTTGGATCGCATGGAGGCCTTCACTGATAAAGGAAATTTCGTCCGTTCAAAAAGTGAAAGAAGCTTTCTGAGAAACTTCTTTCTCCTCTGTGGGTTCACCTCACCGACTTATAACTTAGAGTTCAGGAATGAGTTTGCTAACCCTCTTTTCGTGGTATCTGGAAAGTGATATTTGGGAGCCCATAGGGGCCCATGATGAAAAAGGAAATATCGTCACCTAATAACTAGAGAGAAGCTTTCTGAGAGATTGCTTTCTGATGTGTGACTTCATCACACAGAGTTCCACCCTTCCCTTCTTGGAACACTTTGCTAACACTGTTGTCGTGAATTCTGCAAAGGTATATTTGGGAGCTCATTGAGGACTATGGTGAAAAAGGAAACATCTTCACATAATTACTAGAGAGAACCTTTCTGAGAAACTTCTTTCTGATCTGTGAGTTCATCTCACAGACGTATAACTTAGACTTCAGGAAGCAGTTTGCGAACAGTCTCTTCGTGGATTCTGGAAGAGATATTTGGGATCCCATAGGGGTCCATGGTGGAATAGGAAATATCCTCACATAATAATTACAGAGAAGCTTTCTGAGAGATTGCTTTCTGACCTGTGACTTCATCACACAGAGTTCCACACT
Source organism: Rhinopithecus roxellana (assembly GCF_007565055.1). Taxonomy (NCBI): domain Eukaryota; kingdom Metazoa; phylum Chordata; class Mammalia; order Primates; family Cercopithecidae; genus Rhinopithecus; species Rhinopithecus roxellana. The sequence goes on along the minus strand of NC_044552.1, from coordinate 143,435,392 downwards.
TCCCTGCTTGGAACAGTGTGCTAACAGTGTTGTCGTGGATTCTGCAAAGGTATATTTGGGAGCCCTTTGAGAGCTATGGTGAAAAAGGAAATATCCTCACATAATAACTAAAGAGAAGCTTTCTGAGAAACTGCATTGCCATGTGTGAATGCAACACACAGAGTTACACGTTTCTCTTCAGTGATCAGTTTTTTAACAGAGTTTTCTGGAAATCTGCAATTAGATACTTCATAGCGCAATGAACCTTACAGTGACAAAGGAAATATCCACAGATGAAAACTAGAAACAAGCTTTTGTAGAAACTTCTTGGTGATGTGTGAATTCATCTCACAGAATTACACTTATGTTTCGTGGAGCAGTCCATTAACACTGTCTTTGAGGAATCTGAGAACGGCTTCTTTGGATCGCATTGAGGCCTACGCTGATAAAGGAAATTTCATCCGTTCAAAACGTGACAGAAGCTTTCTGAGAAACGTCTTTCTGATCTGTGAGTTCATCTCACAGACTTATAACTTAGACTTCAGGATGCAGTTTGCTAACACTCTTTTCGTGGATCTGTAAAGTGATATTTGGGAGCCCATATGGGTCCATGGTGAAAGAGGAAATATCCTCACATAATAACTAGAGAAAAGCTTTCTGAGAGATTTCTTTCTGATGTGCGGCTTCATCACACAGAGTTCCAACGTTCCCTTCTTGGAACAGTTTGCTAACACTGTTGTCGTGAATTCTGCAAAGGTATATTTGGGAGCTCATTGAGGGCTATGGTGAAAAAGGAAATATCCTCACATTGTAACTAAATAGAAGCTTTCCGAGAAACTTCTTTCTGATCTGTGAGTTCATCTCACAGAATTATAACTTAGACTTCAGGAAGCAGTTCGCTAACACTGTTTTCGTGGAATCTGGAAAGTGATATTTGGGAGCCCATAGGGGCCCATGATGAAAAAGGAAATATCCTCATATAATAACTAGAGAGAAGCTTTCTGAGAGATTGCTTTCTGATGTGTGACTTCATCACACAGAGCTCCACCCTTCCCTTCTTGGAACAGTTTGCTAACGCTGTTGTCGTGGATTTTGCAAAGGTATATTTGGGAGCTCATTGAGGACTATGGTGAAAAAGGAAACATCTTCACATAATAACTAGAGAGAACCTTTCTGAGAAACTTCTTTCTGATCTGTGAGTTCATCTCACAGACGTATAACTTAGACTTCAGGAAGCAGTTTGCGAACAGTCTATTCGTGGATTCTGGTTGTGATATTTGGGATCCCATAGGGGCCCATGGTGAAAATGGAAATATCCTCACATAATAACTACAGAGAAGCTTTCTGAGAGATTGCTTTCTGACCTGTGACTTCATCACACAGAGTTCCACACTTCCCTTCTTGGAACAGTTTACTAACACTGTTGTCGTGGATTCTGCAAGGGTATATTTGGGAGCTCTTTGAGAGCTATTGTGAAAAAGGAAATATCCTCACATAATAACTAAAGAGAAGCTTTCTGAGAAACTGCATTGCCATGTGTGAATGCAACACACAGAGTTACACGTTGCTCTTCAGTGATCAGTTTGTTAACACAGTTTTCTGGAAATCTGCAATTAGATACTTCATAGCGCAATGAACCTTACAGTGACAAAGGAAATATCCACAGATGAAAACTAGAAAGAAGCTTTCTTAGAAACTTCTTGGTGATGTGTGAATTCATCTCACAGAGTTACACTTATGTTTCGTGGAGCAGTCCATTAACACTGTCTTTGAGGAATCTGAGACGGACTTCTTTGGATCGCATTGAGGCCTACGCTGATAAAGGAAATTTTATGCATTCAAAACGTGAAAGAAGCTTTCTGAGAAACTTCTTTCTGATCTGTGAGTTCATTTCACAGACTTATAACTTAGACTTCAGGAAGCACTTTGCTAACACTCTTTTCGTGGAATCTGTAAAGTGATATTTTGGAGCCCATAGGGGCCCATGGTGAAAGAGGAAATATCCTCACATAATAACTAGAGAGAAGCTTTCTGAGAGATTTCTTTCTGATGTGCGGCTTCATCACACAGAGTTCCACCCTTCCCTTCTTGGAACAGTTTGCTAACACTGTTGTCGTGGATTCTGCAAAGGTATATTTGGGAGCTCATTGAGGGCTATGGTGAAAAAGGAAATATCCTCACATAATAACTAAAGAGAAGCTTTCTGAGAAACTGCATTGCCATGTGTGAATGCAACACACAGAGTTACACGTTTCTCTTCAGTGATCAGTTTTTTAACAGAGTTTTCTGGAAATCTGCAATTAGATACTTCATAGCGCAATGAACCTTACAGTGACAAAGGAAATATCCACAGATGAAAACTAGAAACAAGCTTTTGTAGAAACTTCTTGGTGATGTGTGAATTCATCTCACAGAATTACACTTATGTTTCGTGGAGCAGTCCATTAACACTGTCTTTGAGGAATCTGAGAACGGCTTCTTTGGATCGCATTGAGGCCTACGCTGATAAAGGAAATTTCATCCGTTCAAAACGTGACAGAAGCTTTCTGAGAAACGTCTTTCTGATCTGTGAGTTCATCTCACAGACTTATAACTTAGACTTCAGGATGCAGTTTGCTAACACTCTTTTCGTGGATCTGTAAAGTGATATTTGGGAGCCCATATGGGTCCATGGTGAAAGAGGAAATATCCTCACATAATAACTAGAGAAAAGCTTTCTGAGAGATTTCTTTCTGATGTGCGGCTTCATCACACAGAGTTCCAACGTTCCCTTCTTGGAACAGTTTGCTAACACTGTTGTCGTGAATTCTGCAAAGGTATATTTGGGAGCTCATTGAGGGCTATGGTGAAAAAGGAAATATCCTCACATTGTAACTAAATAGAAGCTTTCCGAGAAACTTCTTTCTGATCTGTGAGTTCATCTCACAGAATTATAACTTAGACTTCAGGAAGCAGTTCGCTAACACTGTTTTCGTGGAATCTGGAAAGTGATATTTGGGAGCCCATAGGGGCCCATGATGAAAAAGGAAATATCCTCATATAATAACTAGAGAGAAGCTTTCTGAGAGATTGCTTTCTGATGTGTGACTTCATCACACAGAGCTCCACCCTTCCCTTCTTGGAACAGTTTGCTAACGCTGTTGTCGTGGATTTTGCAAAGGTATATTTGGGAGCTCATTGAGGACTATGGTGAAAAAGGAAACATCTTCACATAATAACTAGAGAGAACCTTTCTGAGAAACTTCTTTCTGATCTGTGAGTTCATCTCACAGACGTATAACTTAGACTTCAGGAAGCAGTTTGCGAACAGTCTATTCGTGGATTCTGGTTGTGATATTTGGGATCCCATAGGGGCCCATGGTGAAAATGGAAATATCCTCACATAATAACTACAGAGAAGCTTTCTGAGAGATTGCTTTCTGACCTGTGACTTCATCACACAGAGTTCCACACTTCCCTTCTTGGAACAGTTTACTAACACTGTTGTCGTGGATTCTGCAAGGGTATATTTGGGAGCTCTTTGAGAGCTATTGTGAAAAAGGAAATATCCTCACATAATAACTAAAGAGAAGCTTTCTGAGAAACTGCATTGCCATGTGTGAATGCAACACACAGAGTTACACGTTGCTCTTCAGTGATCAGTTTGTTAACACAGTTTTCTGGAAATCTGCAATTAGATACTTCATAGCGCAATGAACCTTACAGTGACAAAGGAAATATCCACAGATGAAAACTAGAAAGAAGCTTTCTTAGAAACTTCTTGGTGATGTGTGAATTCATCTCACAGAGTTACACTTATGTTTCGTGGAGCAGTCCATTAACACTGTCTTTGAGGAATCTGAGACGGACTTCTTTGGATCGCATTGAGGCCTACGCTGATAAAGGAAATTTTATGCATTCAAAACGTGAAAGAAGCTTTCTGAGAAACTTCTTTCTGATCTGTGAGTTCATTTCACAGACTTATAACTTAGACTTCAGGAAGCACTTTGCTAACACTCTTTTCGTGGAATCTGTAAAGTGATATTTTGGAGCCCATAGGGGCCCATGGTGAAAGAGGAAATATCCTCACATAATAACTAGAGAGAAGCTTTCTGAGAGATTTCTTTCTGATGTGCGGCTTCATCACACAGAGTTCCACCCTTCCCTTCTTGGAACAGTTTGCTAACACTGTTGTCGTGGATTCTGCAAAGGTATATTTGGGAGCTCATTGAGGGCTATGGTGAAAAAGGAAATATCCTCACATAATAACTAAAGAGAAGCTTTCTGAGAAACTGCATTGCCATGTGTGAATGCAACTCACAGAGTTACACGTTTGTCTTCCGTGATCAGTTTGTAACACAGTTTTCTGGAAATCCGCAATGGGATGCCTCTTAGTGCAATGAACCTTACGGGGACAAAGGAAATATCCTCAGATGAAAACTGGAAAGAATCTTTGTTAAAATCTTCTTGGTGATGTGTGAATTCATCTCACAGAATTACACCTCTGTTTCATGCAGCAGTACATTAACACTGTCTTTTAGGACCTGAGAAGGACTTCTGTGGATCGCATTGAAGACTACAATCAGAAAGGAAATATCATCAGCTCAGAACGTGAAAGAAGCTTTCTGAGAAACTTCTTTGTGATCTGTGAATTCCTCTCACAGAGTTACAATTTAGTTCTCAGGAAGCAGTTTGCTAACACTCTTTTCGTGGAATCTGCCAAATGAGATTTGGACCCCTTAGGGGCCCATGGTGAAAAAGGGAATATACTCAGATAATAACTACAGAGAAGCTTTCTGAGATAATTCTTTCTGATATGTGACTTCATCACACAGAGTTCCACCCTTGCCTTCTTGGAAGAGTTTGCTAACTCTGTTATCTTGTGTTCTGCATAGTGATATTAGGGAGCTCAGTGAGGGCTATGGTAAAAAAGGAAATATTCTCAGATCAAAACTGGAAAGAAGCCTTCTGAGAAACTGCATTTCGAAATGTGAATGCAACTCACAGAGTTACACGTTATTCTTCAGTGTTCAGATTGTTAACACAGTTTTCTGGAAATGTGCAATGGGATATTTCTGAACGCAATGAAGCTTATGGTGACAAAGGAAATATCCTCAGACGAAAACTGGAAAGAAGCATTGTTAAAAACTTCTTGGTATTGTGTGAACTCATCTCACAGAATTACACCTCTGTATCATGCAGCAGTCCATTAACACTGTCTTTGAGGACCTGAGAACGACTTCTTTGGATCGCATTGAGGCCTCCACTGATAACGGAAATAACATCAGTTCAAAACGTGAAAGAAGCTTTCTGAGAAACTTCTTTGTGTTCTGTGAATTCCCCTCACAGAGTCACAGCCTAGTTCTCAGGAAGCAGTTTGCTAACACTCTTTTCGTGGAATCCGCCAAGTGAGATTTGGGAGCCCTTAGGAGACAATGTTGAAAAAGGAAATATCCTCAGATAATAACTAGAGAGAAGCTTTCTGAGAGATTGCTGTCTGATGTGTGACTTCATCACACAGAGTTCCACCTTTCCCTTCTTGGAAGAGTTTGCTAACTCTGTTATCTTGTGTTCTGCAAAGTGATATTTGGGAGCTCACTGAGGGCTACGTTGAAAAAGGAAATATCCTGAGATGATAACTGGAAAGAAGCCTTCTGAGAAACTGCATTTCAATGTGTGAATGCAACTCACAGTGTTACACGTTTCTGTTCAGTATTCAGTTTGCTAACACAGTTTTCTGGAAATCTGCAATGGGATACTTCTGAACGCAATGAAGCTTACGTTGACACAGGATATATCCTCAGATGAAAACTAGAAAGAAGCTTTCTTAGGAACTTCTTGGTGACGTGTGAATTCATCTCACAAAGTTACACTTATTTTTCGTGCAGCAGTCCGTTAACACTGTCTTTGAGGAACCTGAGAAGGACTTCTTTGGATCGCATTGAGGCCTACGCTGATAAAGGAAATATCATCAGTTCAAAACGTGAAAGAAACTTTCTGAGAAACTTCTTTGTGATCTGTGAATTCCTCTCACAGAGTTACAGGTTAGTTCTCAGAAGCAGTTTGCTAACGCTCTTTTCGGGGAATCAGCCAAGTGAGATTTGGGAGCCCATAGGGGCCCATGGTGAAAAAGGAAATATGCTGAGATAATAACTAGAGAGAAGCTTGCTGAGAGATTGCTTTCTGATGTGTGACGTCATCACACTGAGTTCCACCCTTCCCTTCTTGGAACAGATTGCTAACTCTGTTACCTTGTGTTCTGCAAAGTGATATTTGGGATCTTACTGAGGTCTATGGTGAAAAAGGAAATATCCTCAGATCAAAACTGGAAAGAAGGCTTCTGAGAAACTGCATTTCAATGTGTGAATGCAACTCACAGAGTTACATGTTTCTCTTCAGTGTTCAGTTTGCTAACACAGTTTTCTGGAAATCTGCAATGGGATACTTCTGAAAGCAATGAATCTTACAGTAACAAAGGAAATATCCTCAGATGAAAGCTAGAAAGAAGCTTTCTTAGAAACTTCTTGGTGCTGTGTGAATTCATCTCACAGAATTACACGTCTGTTTCATGCAGCAGTCCATTAACACTGTCTTTGAGGAACCTGAGAAGGACTTCTTTGGATCGCATTGAGGCCTACGCTGATAAAGGAAATATCATCAGTTCAAAACGTGAAAGAAGCTTTCTGAGAAACTTCTTTGTGTTCTGTGAATTCCTCTCACAGAGTTACAGCTTAGTTCTCAGGAAGCAGTTTGCTAACACTCTTTTCGTGGAATCTGGCATGTGATATTTGGGGCCCTTAGGGGACAATGTTGAAAAAGGAAATATCCTCACATAATAACTAGAGAGAAGCTTTCTGAGAGATTGCTTTCTGATGTGTGACTTCATCACACAGAGTTCCACCCTTCCCTTCTTGGAACAGTTTGCTAACTCTGTTATCTTGAGTTCTGCAAAGTGATAATTGGGAACTCACTGAGAGACATGGTGAAAAAGGAAATATCCTCAGATCAAACTGGAAAGAAGCCTTCTGGGAAACTGCATTTCGATGTGTGAATGCAACTCACAGAGTTACAAGTTTGTCTTCAGTGTTCAGATTCCTAACACAGTTTTCTGGAAATCTGCAATGGGATACCTCTTAGCGCAATGAAGCTTACGGTGACAAAGAAAATATCCACAGATGAAAACTAGAAAGAAGCTTTCTTAGAAACTTCTTGGTGATGTGTGAATTCATCTCACAGAGTTACAATTAGGTTTCGTGGAGCAGTCCATTAACACTGTCTTTGAGGAATCTGAGACTGGCTTCTTTGGATCGCATTGAGGCCTACGCTGATAAGGGAAATTTCTTCCGTTCAAAACGTGAAAGAAGCTTTCTGAGAAACGTCTTTCTGATCTGTGAGTTCATCTCAGAGACTTATAACTTAGACTTCAGGAAGCAGTTTGCTAACACTCTTTTCGTGGATTCTGGAAAGTGATATTTGGGAGCCCATAGGGGCCCATGATGAAAAAGGAAATATCCTCACATAATAACTAGAGAGAAGCTGTCTGAGAGGTTGCTTTCTGATGTGTGACTTCATCACGCAGAGTTCCACCTTTCCCTTCTTGGAACAGTTTGCTAACACTTTTATCGTGGATTATGCAAAGGTATATTTGGGAGCTCATTGAGGGCTATGGTGAAAAAGGAAATATCCACACAAGATAACTAAACAGAAGCTTGCTGATAAACTGCATTACCATATGTGAATGCAACTCACAGGGTTACACGTTTCTCTTCAGTGATCAGTTTGTTAACACAGTTTTCTGGAGATCTGCATTTAGATACTTCATAGCACAATGAACCTTATAGTGACAAAGGAAATATCCACACAGGAAAACTAGAAAGAAGCTTTCATAGAAACTTCCTCATGATGTGTGAATTCATGTCACAGAGTTACACTTATATTTCGTAGAGCAGTCCATTAACACTGTCTTTGAGGAACCTGAGAAGGGCTTCCTTGGATCGCATTTAGGCCTACGCTGTTAAAGTAAATTTCATCCGTTCAAAACATGAAAGAAGCTTTCCGAGAAACTTCTTTCTGATCTGTGAGTTCATCTCACAGACGTATAACTTAGACTTCAGGAACCAGTTTGCGAACACTCTTTTTGTGGATTCTGGAAAGTAATATTTGGGAGCCCATAGGGGCCCATGGTGAAAAGGAAATATCCTCACAGAATAACTAGAGAGAAGCTTTCTGAGAGATTGCTTTCTCATGTGTGACTTCATCACACAGAGTTCCACCCTTCCCTTCTTGGAACGGTTTGCTAACACTGTTGTCGTGGAATCTCCAAAGGTATATTTGGGATCGCGTTGAGGGCTATGGTGAAAAAGGAAATATCCTCACATAATAACTATAGAGAAGTTTCTGAGAAACTGCATTGCCATATATGAATGCAACTCACAGAGGAACACGTTTCTCTTCAGGGATCAGTTTGTTAACACAGGTTTCTGGAAATCTGCAATTAGAGACTTCATAGCGCAGTGAACCTTACGGTGTCAAAGGAAAAATCCACAGATGAAAAATAGAAAGAAGCTTTCTTAGAAACTTCTTGGTGATGTGTGAATTCCTCTCACAGAGTTAAACTTATGTTTCATGGTGCAGTCCATTAACAATATCTTTGAGGAACCTGAGAAGGGCTTCCTTGCATCGCATTGAGGCCTACGCTGATAAAGGAAAATTCATCCGTTCAAAACGTGAAAGAAGCTTTCTGAGAAACTTGTTTCTGATCTGTGAGATCATCTCACAGACGTATGACTTAGACTTCAGGAAGCAGTTTGCGAAAACTCTTTTCGTGGATTCTGGAAAGTGATATTTGGGAGCCCTTAGGGGCCCACGGAGAAAAAGGAAATATCCTCACATAATAACTAGAGAGAAGCTTTATGAGAGATCGCTTTCTGATGTGTGACTTCATCAAACAGAGCTCCACCCTTCCCTTCTTGGAACAGTTTGCCAACACTGTTGTCGTGGATTCTGCAAAGGTATATTTGGGAGCTCACTGAGGGCTAGGGTGTAAAAGGAAACATCTTCACATAATAACTAGAGAGAACCTTTCTGAGAAACTTCTTTCTGATCAGTGAGTTCATCTCACTGACGTATAACTTCGACTTCAGGAAGCACTTTGCGAACTCTCTTTTCGTGGAATCTGGAAATTGATATTTGGGAGCCCATAGGGGTCCAGGATGAAAAAGGAAATATCCTAACATAATAACTAGAGAGAAGCTTTCTGAGAGATTGCTTTCTCATGTGTGTCTTCATCACACAGAGTTCCACCCTTCCCTTCTTGGAACAGTTTGCTAACACTGTTGTCGTGGATTCTGCAAAGGTATATTTGGGAGCTCATTGAGGGCAATGGTGAAAAAGAAGATATCCTCACATAATAACTATAGAGAAGCTTTCCGAGAAACTGCATTGCAATGTGTGAATGCAACTAACAGAGTTACACATTTCTCTTCCGTGATCAGTTTGTTAACACAGTTTTCTGGAAATCTACAATTGGATCCTTCTTTGCGCAATGAACCTTACGGTGACAACGGAAATATCCACAGATGAAAACTAGAAAGAAATTTTCCTAGAAACTTCATGGTGATGTGTCAATTCATCTCAAATAGTTATACTTATGTTGCATGGAGCAGTCCATTAACCCTTTCTTTGGGGAACCTGAGAAGGGCTTCCTTGGATAACATTGAGGCCTACGCTGATAAAGGAAATATCATCCTTTGAAAACGTGAAAGAAGCCTTCTGAGAAACTTCTTTCTGATCTGTGATTTCATCTCACAGACTTATGACTTAGACTTCAGGAAGCAGTTTGCAAACACTCTTTTCGTGGAATCTAGAAAGTGATATTTGGGAGCCCATAGGAGCCCATGATGAAAACGGAAATATCCTCACATAACTACTAGAGAGAAGCTTTCTGAGAGATTGCTTTCTGATGTGTGACTTCATCACACAGATTTCCACCCTTCCCTTCTTGGAACAGTTTGCTAACACTGTTGTCGTGGATTCTGCAGAGGTATATTTGGGAGCTCATTGAGGGCTGTGGTGAAAAAGGAAATATCCTCACATAATAACTAAAGAGAAGCTTTCTGAGAAACTGCATTGCCATGTGTGAATGCAACTCACATAGGTACACGTTTGTCTTCCGTGATCAGTGTGTTAACACAGTTTTCTGGAAATCTGCAATTAGATACTTCATAGCGCAATGAACCTTACGGTGACAAAGGAAATATCCACAGAGGAAAACAAGAAAGAAGCTTTCTTAGAATCTTCTTGGTGATGTGTGAATTCATCTCACAGAGTTACCCTTATGTTTCGTGGACCAGTCCTTTTATACTGTCTTTAGGAACCTGAGAAGGGCTTCCATGGATCGCATTGAGGCCTACGCTGAAAAAGGAAATATCATCCTTTCAAAACGTGAAAGAAGCCATCGGAGAAACTTCTTTCTGATCTGTGAGTTCATCTCACAGACTTAAAACTTAGACTTCAGGAAGCAGGTTGCTAGCACTCTTTTCCTGGAATCTGGAATGTGATATTTGGGAGCCCGTAGGAGCCCATGATGAAAAAGGAAATATCCTCACCTAATAACTAGAGAGATGCTTTCTGAGAGATTGCTTTCTGATGTGTGACTTCATCACACAGAATTCCACACTTCCCTTCTTGGAACAGTTTGCTAACACTGTTGTCGTGGATTCTGCAAAGGTATATTTGGGAGCTCATTGAGGGCTATGGTGAAAAGGATATATCCTCACATAATAACTAAATAGAAGCTTTCTGAGAAACTTCTTTCTGATCTGTGAGTTCATCTCACTGGCTTATAACTTACACTTCAGGAAGCAGTTCGCTAACACTCTTTTCGTGGAATCTGTAAAGTGATATTTGGGAGCCCACAGGGGCCCATGGTGAAAAAGGAAATATCCTCACATAATAACTAGAGAGAAGATTTCTGAGAGATTCCTTTCTGATGTGTGACTTCATCACAAAGAGTTCCACCCTTCCCTTCTTGGAAGAGTTTGCTAACACTGTTGTCGGGGATTCTGCAAAGGTATATTTGGGAGCTCATTGAGGGCTATGGTGAGAAAGGAAATACCCTCACATAATAACTAAAGAGAAGCTTTCTGAGAAACTGCATTGCCATGTGTGAATGAAACTCACAGAGTTACACGTTTCTCTTCAGTGATCAGATTTTTTACACAGTTTTCTTTAAATCTGCAATTAGATACTTCATAGCGCAATGAACTTTACGGTGACAAAGGAAATATCCATAGATGAAAACTAGAAAGAAGCTTTCTTAGAAACTTCTTGGTGATGTGTGAATTCATCTCAGAGAGTTACACTTATGTTTCCTGGAGCAGTCCATTAACACTGTCTTTGAGGAATCTGAGAACGGCTTCTTTGGATCGCATTGAGGCCTACGCTGACAAAGGAAATTTCATCCGTTCAAAACGTGAAAGAAGCTTTCTGAGAAACTTCTTTCTGATCTGTGAGTTCATCTCTCAGACTTATAACTTAGACCGCAGGAAGCAGTTTGCTAACACTCTTTTCGTGGAATCTGTAAAGTGATATTTGGGAGCCCATAGGGGCCCATGGTGAAAAAGGAAATATCCTCACATAATAACTAGAGAGAAGCTTTTTGAGAGATTGCTTTCTGATGTATGACTTCATCTCACAGAGTTACGCTAGTGTGTATTGGAGCCGTTTCTTAGGACTGTTTCCGTGGATTCCGAGAAGTGATATTTCTGATGGCTTTGAAGAATAGAAGGAGAAAAGAAATATCCTCCAAGAAAAAGCGGAATCAAGCTTTCTGAGAAACTCCTTTGTGATATGTGAATTCATTTTACAGTGTTACATCACCCTTTCTCGGGGAGTTTCCTAGCACTCATTTTGAGGAATCTCAGATGTGATGTCTTGGATATCGTTGAATCGCATGGTGAATAAGGAACTATCCTCAGAGAAACCTGCAGAGAAGCCTTCTCAGAAACTTCTTTGTTGTGGATGAATTCAGCCCTCAGATGTCCATCATTGTTTTGACTGAGAAGCTAGCTAGCAGAGTTTCTGCAGAATCTGCATTAGGACACATGGTGACGCTCCGAGACCACAAATAACCTCGTCTTACTAAAGAAAGAAGCTTTCTGAGAAACCGCTTTGTGATGTATGAATTCAAGTCACTAAGTTACAGCTGTATTTCGTGGGGCCGTGGCCTAGCCCTATTTGTGTGGAATCTGAGAACAGATATTCCGGATCCCTTTGAAAACAATGGGGCCAATGGAAATATCTTCCAATGAAAATGAGAAAGAAGCTTTCTGAGAAACTTCTTTGTGCTCTGTGAATTCATCTCACAGAGTTAAAACTTAGGCCTCATGAAGCAGTTTGCTACCTCACTTTTCGTGGAATCTGCAAAGGGATATTTGGGAGTCCATTGGGACCCATTGTGAAAAAGGAAATAGCCTCAGATAATAAGTAGAGAAAAGCTTTCTGAGAGACTGCTTTCTGATGTGTGACTTCAGCACACAGAGTTCCACCCATCCCTTCTTGGAACAGTTTGCTAACACTGTTGTCGTGGATACTGCAAAGTGATATTTGGGAGCTCATTGAGGGCTATGGTGAACAAGGAAATATCTTCAGATAAACACTGGAAAGAAGCCTTCTGGGAAAATGCACTTCGATGTGTGAATGCAACCCACAGAGTTACACGTTTCTCTTCAGTGATCAGTTTGTTAACACAGTTTTCTGGAAATCTGCAATTAGATACTTCATAGCGCAATGAACCTTACATTGACAAAGGAAATATCCACAGATGAAAACTAGAAAGAAGCTTTCTTAGAAACTTCTTGGTGATGTGTGAATTCATCTCACAGTGTTACACTTACGTTTCGTGGGGCAGTCCATTAACACTGTCTTTGAAGAAACTGAGAACGGTTTCTTTGGATCGCATTGAGGCCTACGCTGATAAAGGAAATTTCATCCGTTCAAAACGTGAAAGAAGCTTTTTGAGAAACGTCTTTCTGATCTGTGAGTTCATCTCACAGGCTTATAACTTAGACTTCAGGAAGCAGTTTGCTAACACTCTTTTCGTGGAATCTGTAAAGTGATATTTGGGAGCCCATAGGGGCCCATGGTGAAAAAGGAAATATCCTCACATAATAACTAGAGAGAAGCTTTCTGAGAGATTCCTTTCGGATGTGCAGCTTCATCACACAGAGTTCCACCCTTCCCTTCTTGGAATAGTTTGCTAACACTGTTGTCGTGGATTCTGCAAAGGTATATTTGGGAGCTCATTGAGGGCTATGGTGAAAAAGGAAATACCCTCACATAATAACTAAAGAGAAGCTTTCTGAGAAACTGCATTGCCATGTGTGCATGAAACTCACAGAGTTACAAGTTTCTCTTCAGTGATCAGTTTGTTAACACAGTTTTCTGGAAATCTGCAATTAGATACTTCATAGCGCAGTGAACCTCACGGTGACAAAGGAAATATCCACAGATGAAAACTAGAAAGAAGCTTTCTTAGAAACTTCTTGGTGATGTGTGAATTCATCTCACAGTGTTACACTTACGTTTCGTGGGGCAGTCCATTAACACTGTCTTTGAAGAAACTGAGAACGGTTTCTTTGGATCGCATTGAGGCCTACGCTGATAAAGGAAATTTCATCCGTTCAAAACGTGAAAGAAGCTTTTTGAGAAACGTCTTTCTGATCTGTGAGTTCATCTCACAGGCTTATAACTTAGCACTTCAGGAAGCAGTTTGCTAACACTCTTTTCGTGGAATCTGTAAAGTGATATTTGGGAGCCCATGGGTCCCATGGTGAAAAAGGAAATATCCTCACCTAATAACTAGAGAGAAGCTTTCTGAGAGATTCCTTTCTGATGTGTGGCTTCATCACACAGAGTTCCACCCTTCCCTTCTTGGAATAGTTTGCTAACACTGTTGTCGTGGATTCTGCAAAGGTATATTTGGGAGCTCATTGAGGGCTATGGTGAAAAAGGAAATACCCTCACATAATAACTAAAGAGAAGCTTTCTGAGAAACTGCATTGCCATGTGTGCATGAAACTCACAGAGTTACAAGTTTCTCTTCAGTGATCAGTTTGTTAACACAGTTTTCTGGAAATCTGCAATTAGATACTTCATAGCGCAGTGAACCTCACGGTGACAAAGGAAATATCCACAGATGAAAACTAGAAAGAACCTTTCTTAGAAACTTCTTGGTGATGTGTGAATTCATCTCACAGAGTTACACTTATGTTTCGTGGAGCAGTCCATTAACACTGTCTTTGAGGAATCTGAGAACAGCTTTTTTGGATCGCATTGAGGACTACGCTGATAAAGGAAATTTCATCCGTTCAAAACGTGAAAGAAGCTTTCTGAGAAACTTCTTTCTGATCTGTGAGTTCATCTCACAGACTTATAACTTAGACTTCAGGAAGCAGTTTGCTAACACTCTTTTCGTGGAATCTGTAAAGTGATATTTGGGACCCCGTGGGGGCCCATGGTGAAAAGGAAAATATCCTCACATAATAACTAGAGAGAAGCTTTCTGAGAGATTTCTTTCTGATGTGTGGCTTCATCACACAGAGTTCCTCCCTTCCCTTCTTGGAATAGTTTGCTAACACTCTTGTCGTGGACTCTGCAAAGGTATATTTGGGAGCTCATTGATTGCTATGGTGAAAAAGGACATATCCTCACATAACAACTAAAGAGAAGCTTTCTGACAAACTGCATTGCCATGTGCTAATGCAACCCACAGAGTTACAAGTTTCTCTTCAGTGATCAGTTTGTTAACACAGTTTTCTGGAAATCTGCAATTAGATACTTAAGAGCGCAATGAACCTCACGTTGACAAAGGAAATATCCATAGATGAAAACTAGAAAGAACCTTTCTTAGAAACTTCTTGGTGATGTGTGAATTCATCTCACAGAGTTACACTTATGTTTCGTGGAGCAGTCCATTAACACTGTCTTTGAGGAATCTGAGAATGGCTTTTTTGGATCGCATTGAGGACTACGCTGATAAAGGAAATTTCATCCGTTCAAAACGTGAAAGAAGCTTTCTGAGAAACTTCTTTCTGATCTGTGAGTTCATCTCACAGACTTATAACTTAGACTTCAGGAAGCAGTTTGCTAACACTATTTTCGTGGAATCTGTAAAGTGATATTTGGGAGCCCCTAGTGTCCCACGGTGAAAAGGAAATATAATCACATAATAACTAGAGAGAAGCTTTCTGAGAGATTCCTTTCTGATGTGCGGCTTCATCACACAGAGTTCCACCCTTCCCTTCTTGGAACAGTTTGCTAACACTGTTGTCGTGGATTCTGCAAAGGTATATTTGGGAGCTCCTTGCGGGCTATGGTGAAAAAGGAAATATCCTCACATAATAACTAAAGAGAAGCTTTCTGAGAAACTGCATTGCCATGTGGGAATGCAACTCACACACTTACACGTTTCTCCTCAGTGATCAGTTTGTTAACACTTTATTCTGGAAATCTGCAATAAGATACTTCATAGCACAATGAAACTTTCGGTGACAAAGGAAATATCCACAGATGAAAACTAGAAAGAAGTTTTCTTAGAAACTTCTTGGTGATGTGTGAATTCATCTCACAGAGTTACACTTATGTTTCGGGGAGCAGTCTACTAACACTGTCTTTGAGGAAGCTGAGAACGGATTCGTTGGATCGCATTGAGGCCTACACTGAAAGGAAATTTCATCCGTTCAAAACGTGAAAGGATATTTCTGAGAAACTTCTTTCTGATTTGTGAGTTCATCTCATAGACTTATTACTTCGACTTCAGGAAGCAGTTTGGTAACACTCTTTTCGTGGAATCTATAAAGTGATATTTGGGAGCCCATAGGGGCCCATGGTGAAAAAGGAAATAACCTCACATAATAACTAGAGAGAAGCTTTCTGAGAGATTCCTTTCTGATGTGTGGCTTCATCACACAGAGATCCACCCTTCCCTTCTTGGAACAGGTTGCTAACACTGTTGTCGTGGATTCTGCAAAGGTATATTTGGGAGCTCATTGCGGGCTATGGTGAAAAAGGAAATATCCTCACATAATAACTAAAGAGAAGCTTTCTGAGAAACTGCATTGCCATGTGTGAATGCAACTCACAGACTTACACGTTTATCCTCAGTGATCAGTTTGTTAACACATTATTCTGGAAATCTGCAATTAGATACTTCATAGCACAATGAAACTTTCGGTGACAAAGGAAATATCCACAGATGAAAACTAGAAAGAAGTTTTCTTAGAAACTTCTTGGTGATGTGTGAATTCATCTCACAGAGTTACACTTATGTTTCGGGGAGCAGTCTATTAACACTCTCTTTGAGGAAGCTGAGAACGGATTCTTTGGATCGCATTGAGGCCTACACTGAAAGGAAATTTCATCCGTTCAAAACGTGAAAGGATCTTTCTGAGAAACTTCTTTCTGATCTGTGAGTTCATCTCATAGACTTATTACTTCGACTTCAGGAAGCAGTTTGGTAACACTCTTTTCGTGGAATCTATAAAGTGATATTTTGGAGCCCATAGGGGCCCATGGTGAAAAAGGAAATAACCTCACATAATAACTAGAGAGAAGCTTTCTGAGAGATTCCTTTCTGATGTGTGGCTTCATCACACAGAGTTCCACCCTTCCCTTCTTGGAAGAGTTTGCTAACACTGTTGTCGTGGATTCTGCAAAGGTATATTTGGAGCTCATTGAGGGCTATGGTGAAAAAGGACATATCCTCACATAATAACTAAAGAGAAGCTTTCTGACAAACTGCATTGCCATGTGTGAATGCAACTCACAGAGTTACACGTTTCTCCTCAGTGATCAGTTTGTTAACACAGTTTTCTGGAAATCTGCAATTAGATACTTCATAGCGCAATGAACCTTACGGTGACAAAGGAAATATCCACAGATGAAAACTAGAAAGAAGGTTTCTTGGAAACTTCTTGGGGATGTGTGAATTCATCTCACAGAGTTACACTTATGTTTCGTGGAGCAGTCCATTAACACTGTCTTTGAGGAATCTGAGAACGGCTTTTTTGGATCGCATTGAGGACTACGCTGATAAAGGAAATTTCAACCGTTCAAAACGTGAAAGAAGCTTTCTGAGAAACGTCTTTCTGATCTGTGAGTTCATCTCACAGACTTATAAATTAGACTTCAGGAAGCAGTTTGCTAACACTCTTTTCATGGAATCTGTAAAGTGATATTTGGGAGCCCATGGGGGCCCATGGTGAAAAAGGAAATATCCTCACATAATAACTAGAGAGAAGCTTTCTGAGAGATTCCTTTCTGATGTGTGACTTCACCACACAGAGATCCACACTTCCCTTCTTGGAACAGTTTGCTAACACTGTTGTCGTGGATTCTACAAAGGTATATTTGGGAGCTCATTGCGGGCTATGGTGAAAAAGGAAATATCCTCACATAATAACTAAAGAGAAGCTTTCTGAGAAACTGCATTGCCATGTGCGAATGCAACTCACAGACTTACACGTTTCTCCTCAGTGATCAGTTTGTTAACACATTATTCTGGAAATCTGCAATTAGATACTTCATAGCACAATGAAACTTTCGGTGACAAAGGAAATATCCACAGATGAAAACTAGAAAGAAGTTTTCTTAGAAACTTCTTGGTGATGTGTGAATTCATCTCACAGAGTTACACTTATGTTTCGGGGAGCAGTCTATTAACACTGTGTTTGAGGAAGCTGAGAACGGATTCTTTGGATCTCATTGAGGCCTACAATGAAAGGAAATTTCATCCGTTCAAAACGTGAAAGGATCTTTCTGAGAAACTTCTTTCTGATCTGTGAGTTCATCTCATAGACTTATTACTTCGACTTCAGGAAGCAGTTTGGTAACACTCTTTTCGTGGAATCTATAAAGTGATATTTGGGAGCCAATAGGGGTCCATGGTGGAAAAGGAAAAAACCTCACATAATAACTAGAGAGAAGCTTTCTGAGAGATTCCTTTCTGATGTGTGGCTTCATCACACAGAGTTCCACCCTTCCCTTCTTGGAACAGTTTGCTAACACTGTTGTCGTGGATTCTGCAAAGGTATATTTTGGAGCTCATTGAGGGCTATGGTGAAAAAGGACATATCCTCACATAATAACTAAAGAGAAGCTTTCTGACAAACTGCATTGCCATGTGTGAATGCAACTCACAGAGTTACACGTTTCTCCTCAGTGATCAGTTTGTTAACACAGTTTTCTGGAAATCTGCAATTAGATACTTCATAGCGCAATGAACCTTACGGTGACAAAGGAAATATCCACAGATGAAAACTAGAAAGAAGGTCTCGGGGGGCGGAGCAAGATGGCCGAATAGGAACAACTCCAGTCTCCAACTCCCAGCGCGAGCGACACAGAAGACCGGTGATTTCTGCATTTTCAACTGAGGTACTGGGGTCATCTCACTAGGGAGTGCCGGACAATCGGTGCTGGTCAGCTGCTGCAGCCTGACCAGCGAGAGCTGAAGCAGGGCGAGGCATCGCCTCACCTGGAAGCGCAAGGGGGAAGGGGATCCGTTTTCCTAGCCAGGGGAACTGAGACACACAACACCTGGAAAATCGGGTAACTCCCACCTCAATACTGCGCTGTAAGCATACAGGCATTCCAGGAGAATATATCCCACACCTGGCCGGGAGGGTCCCACGCCCACGAAGCCTCCCTCACTGCTAACACAGCAGTCTGCCGCGATCTATCCGCAAGGCAGCAGCGAGGCTGGGGGAGGGGCGCCCGCCATTGCTGAGGCTTAAGTAGGTAAACAAAGCCGCTGAGAAGCTGGAACTGGGTGGAGCTCACAGAAGCTCAAGGAAGCCTGCCTGTCTCTGTAGTCTCCACCTCTGGGGACAGCGCACAGCTGAAGACCAACAGGGGAAGTAGCGGGAGCCGGTGCAGACGCGAACGACTCTGTCTGACAGCTTTGGGGAGAGCCGCGGATCTCCCAACACGGAGGTTGAGATCTGAGAACGGACCAGACTGCCTGCTCAGGTGTGTCCCTGACCCCTGAGTAGCCTAGCTGGGAGAAATCCCCCACTAGGGGCAGTCTGACACCCCACACCTCACAGGGTGGAGTACACCCCTGAGAGGACACTTCCAAAGGAAGAATCAGACAGGTACACTCGCTGTTCAGCAATATTCTATCTTCGGCAACCTCTGCTGCTGATACCCAGGCAAACAGGGTCTGGAGTGGACCTCAAGCAATCTCCAACAGACCAACAGAGAGTCCTTCTGACAGTCAGAAGGAAACTATCAAACAGGAAGGACACCTATACCAAAACCCCATCAGTTCGTCACCACCATCAAAGACCAGAGACAGATAAAACCACAAAGATGGGGAAGAAGCAGGGCAGAAAAGCTGGAAATTCAAAAAATAAGAGCGCATCTCCCCCTGCAAAGGAGCGCAGCCCATCACCAGCAACGGATCAAAGCTGGTCAGAGAATGACTTGGACGAGAGGAGAGAAGAAGGCTTCAGTCCATCAAACTTATCAGAGCTAAAGGAGGAATTACGTACCCAGCGCAAAGAAAACTAAAATCTTGAAAAAAGAGTGGAAGAATTGACAGCTAGACTCATTAATGCAGAGAAGATCATAAACGAAATGACAGAGATGAAAACCATGACACGAGAAATACGTGACAAATGCACAAGCTTCAGTAACCGACTCGATCAACTGGAAGAAAGAGTATCAGCGATTGAAGATCAAATGAATGAAATGAAGCGAGAAGAGAAACCAAAAGAAAAAAGAAGAAAAAGAAATGAGCAAAGCCTGCAAGAAGTATGGGATTACGTAAAAGACCAAATCTACGTCTGATTGGGGTGCCTGAAAGTGAGGGGGAAAATGGAACCAAGTTGGAAAACACTCTTCAGGATATCATCCAGGAGAACTTCCCCAACCTAGTAGCGCAGGCCAACATTCAAATTCAGGAAATACAGAGAACGCCACAAAGATACTCCTCCAGAAGAGCAACTCCAAGACACATAATTGCCAGATTCACCAAAGTTGAAATGAAGGAAAAAATCTTAAGGGCAGCCAGAGAGAAAGGTCGGGTCACCCACAAAGGGAAGCCCATCAGACTAACAGCAGATCTCTCGGCAGAAACTCTACAAGCAGAAGAGAGTGGGGGCCAATATTCAACGTTCTTAAAGAAAGAATTTTAAACCCAGAATTTCATATCCAGCCAAACTAAGTTTCATCAGTGAAGGAGAAATAAAATCCTTTACAGATAAGCAAATGCTTAGAGATTTTGTCACCACCAGGCCTGCCTTACAAGAGACCCTGAAGGAAGCCCTAAACATGGAAAGGAACAACCGGTACCAGCCATCGCAAAAACTTGGCCAAATGTAAAGACCATCGAGGCTAGGAAGAAACTGCATCAACTAACGAGCAAAATAACCAGTTAATATCATAATGGCAGGATCAAGTTCACACATAACAATATTAACCTTAAATGTTAATGGATTAAATGCTCCAATTAAAAGACACAGACTGGCAAACTGGATAAAGAGTCAAGACCCATCAGTCTGCTGTATTCAGGAGACCCATCTCACATGCAGAGACATACATAGGCTCAAATAAAGGGATGGAGGAAGATCTACCAAGCAAATGGAGAACAAAAAAAAGCAGGGGTTGCAATCCTAGTCTCTGATAAAACAGACTTTAAACCATCAAAGATCAAAAGAGACAAAGAAGGCCATTACATAATGGTAAAGGGATCAATTCAACAGGAAGAGCTAACTCTCCCTAAATATATATGCACCCATACAGGAGCACCCAGATTCATAAAGCAAGTCCTTAGAGACTTACAAAGAGACTTAGACTCCCATACAATAATAATGGGGGACTTCAACACTCCGCTGTCAAACATTAGACAGATCAACGAGACAGAAAGTTAACAAGGATATCCAGGAATTGAACTCATCTCTGCACCAAGCGGACCTAATAGACATCTATAGAACTCTCCACCCCAAATCAACAGAATATACATTCTTCTCAGCACCACATCGCACTTATTCCAAAATTGACCACATAATTGGAAGTAAAGTACTCCTCAGCAAATGTAAAAGAACAGAAATTATAACAAACTGTCTCTCAGACCACAGTGCAATCAAACTAGAACTCAGGACTAAGAAACTCAATCAAAACCGCTCAACTACATGGAAACTGAACAACCTGCTCCTGAATGACTACTGGGTACATAACGAAATGAAAGCGGAAATAAAGATGTTCTTTGAAACCAATGAGAACAAAGATACAACATACCAGAATCTCTGGGACACATTTAAAGCAGTGTGTAGAGGGAAATTTATAGCACTAAATGCCCACAAGAGAAAGCAGGAAAGATCTAAATTGACACTCTAACATCACAATTAAAAGAACTAGAGAGGCAAGAGCAATCACATTCAAAAGCTAGCAGAAGGCAAGAATAACTAAGATCAGAGCAGAACTGAAGGAGATAGAGACACAAAAAACCCTCCAAAAATCAATGAATCCAGGAGTTGGTTTTTTGAAAAGATCAACAAAATTGACAGACCGCTAGCAAGGCTAATAAAGAAAAAAGAGAGAGGAATCAAATAGATGCAATAAAAAATGATAAAGGGGATATCACCACTGACCCCACAGAAATACAAACTACCATCAGAGAATACTATAAACGCCTCTACGCAAATCAACTAGAAAATCTAGAAGAAATGGATAATTTCCTGGACACTTACACTCTCCCAAGGCTAAACCAGGAAGAAGTTGAATCCCTGAATAGACCAATAGCAGGCTCTGAAATTGAGGCAACAATTAATAGCCTACCCACCAAAAAAAGTCCAGGACCAGATGGATTCACAGCTGAATTCTACCAGAGGTACAAGGAGGAGCTGGTACCATTCCTTCTGAAACTATTCCAATCAATAGAAAAAGAGGGAATCCTCCCTAACTCATTTTATGAGGCCAACATCATCCTGATACCAAAGCCTGGCAGAGACACAACAAAAAAAGAGAATTTTAGACCAATATCCCTGATGAACATTGATGCAAAAATCCTCAATAAAATACTGGCAAACCGGATTCAGCAGCACATCAAAAAGCTTATCCACCATGATCAAGTGGGCTTCATCCCTGGGATGCAAGGCTGGTTCAACATTCGCAAATCAATAAACGTAATCCAGCATATAAACAGAACCAAAGACAAGAACCACATGATTGTCTCAATAGATGCAGAAAAGGCTTTTGACAAAATTCAACAGCCCTTCATGCTAAAAACGCTCAATAAATTCGGTATTGATGGAACGTACCTCAAAATAATAAGAGCTATTTATGACAAACCCACAGCTAATATCATACTGAATGGGCAAAAACTGGAAAAATTCCCTTTGAAAACTGGCACAAGACAGGGATGCCCTCTCTCACCACTCCTATTCAACATAGTGTTGGAAGTTCTGGCTAGGGCAATCAGGCAAGAGAAAGAAATCAAGGGTATCCAGTTAGGAAAAGAAGAAGTCAAATTGTCCCTGTTTGCAGATGACATGATTGTATATTTAGAAAACCCCATCGTCTCAGCCCAAAATCTCCTTAAGCTGATAAGCAACTTCAGCAAAGTCTCAGGATACAAAATTAATGTGCAAAAATCACAAGCATTCTTATACACCAGCAACAGACAAGCAGAGAGCCAAATCAGGAATGAACTTCCATTCACAATTGCTTCAAAGAGAATAAAATACCTAGGAATCCAGCTTACAAGGGATGTAAAGGACCTCTTCAAGGAGAACTACAAACCACTGCTCAGTGAAATCAAAGAGGACACAAACAAATGGAAGAACATACCATGCTCATGGATAGGAAGAATCAATATCGTGAAAATGGCCATACTCCCCAAGGTTATTATATAGATTCAATGCCATCCCCATCAAGCTACCAATGACTTTCTTCACAGAATTGGAAAAAACTGCTTTAAAGTTCATATGGAACCAAAAAAGAGCCCGCATTGCCAAGACAATCCTAAGTCAAAAGGACAAAGCTGGAGGCGTCACGCTACCTGACTTCAAACTATACTACAAGGCTACAGTAACCAAAACAGCATGGTACTGGTACCAAAACAGAGATATAGACCAATGGAACAGAACAGAGTCCTCAGAAATAATACCGCACATCTACAGCCATCTGATCTTTGACAAACCTGAGAGAAACAAGAAATGGGGAAAGGATTCCCTATTTAATAAATGGTGCTGGGAAAATTGGCTAGCCATAAGTAGAAAGCTGAAACTGGATCCTTTCCTTACCCCTTATACGAAGATTAATTCAAGATGGATTAGAGACTTAAATGTTAGACCTAATACCATAAAAACCCTAGAAGAAAATCTAGGTAGTACCATTCAGGACATAGGCATGGGCAAGGACTTCATGTCTAAAACACCAAAAGCAACGGCAGCAAAAGCCAAAATTGACAAATGGGATCTAATTAAACTAAAGAGCTTTTGCACAGCAAAAGAAACTACCATCAGAGTGAACAGGCAACCTACAGAATGGGAGAAAATTTTTGCAACCTACTCATCTGACAAAGGGCTAATATCCAGAATCTACAAAGAACTCAAACAAATATACGAGAAAAAAACAAACAACCCCATCAAAAAGTGGGGAAAGGATATGAACAGACATTTCTCAAAAGAAGATATTCATACAGCCAACAGACACATGAAAAAATGCTCATCATCACTGGCCATCAGAGAAATGCAAATCAAAACCACAATGAGATACCATCTCACACCAGTTAGAATGGCAATCATTAAGAAGTCAGGAAACAACAGGTGTTGGAGAGGATGTGGAGAAATAGGAACACTTTTACACTGTTGGTGGGATTGTAAACTAGTTCAACCATTATGGAAAACAGTATGGCAATTCCTCAAGGATCTAGAACTAGATGTACCATATGACCCAGCCATCCCACTACTGGGTATATACCCAAAGGATTATAAATTAGTCTACTACAAAGACACATGTACACGTATGTTTATTGCGGCACTATTCACAATAGCAAAGACTTGGAATCAACCCAAATGTCCATCTGTGACAGACTGGATTAAGAAAATGTGGCACATATACACCATGGAATACTATGCAGCCATAAAAAAGGATGAGTTTGCGTCCA
>NC_044552.1:143362500-143411165 GCF_007565055.1 Rhinopithecus roxellana | reverse complement strand
GATTCTGGAAAGTAATATTTGGGAGCCCATAGGGGCCCATGGTGAGAAAGGAAATATCCTCACAGAATAACTAGAGATAGCTTCTGAGAGATTGCTTTCTCATGTGTGACTTCATCACACGAGTTCCACCCTTCCCTTCTTGGAACGGTTTGCTAACACTGTTGTCGTGGAATCTCCAAAGGTATATTTGGGATCGCGTTGAGGGCTATGGTGAAAAAGGAAATATCCTCACATAATAACTAATAGAGAAGTTTCTGAGAAACTGCATGCCATATATTGAATGCAACTCACAGAGGAACACGTTTCTCTTCAGGGATCAGTTTGTTACACAGGTTTCTGGAAATCTGCAATTAGAGACTTCATAGCGCAGTGAACCTTACGGTGTCAAAGGAAAAATCCACAGATGAAAAATAGAAAGAAGCTTTCTTAGAAACTTCTTGGTGATGTGTGAATTCCTCTCACAGAGTTTAAACTTATGTTTCATGGTGCAGTCCATTAACATATCTTTGAGGAACCTGAGAAGGGCTTCCTTGCATCGCATTGAGGCCTACGCTGATAAAGGAAAATTCATCCGTTCAAAACTGTGAAAGAAGCTTTCTGAGAAACTTGTTTCTGATCTGTGAGATCATCTCACAGACGTATGACTTAGACTTCAGGAAGCAGTTTGCGAAAACTCTTTTCGTGGATTCTGGAAAGTGATATTTGGGAGCCCTTAGGGGCCCACGGAGAAAAGGAATATCCTCACATAATAACTAGAGAGAAGCTTTATGAGAGATCGCTTTCTGATGTGTGACTTCATCAAACAGAGCTCCACCCTTCCCTTCTTGGAACAGTTTGCCAACACTGTTGTCGTGGATTCTGCAAAGGTATATTTGGGAGCTCACTGAGGGCTAGGGTGGTAAAAGGAAACATCTTCACATAATAACTAGAGAGAACCTTTCTGAGAAACTTCTTTCTGATCAGTGAGTTCATCTCACTGACGTATAACTTCGACTTCAGGAAGCACTTTGCGAACTCTCTTTTCGTGGAATCTGGAAATTGATATTTGGGAGCCCATAGGGGTCCAGGATGAAAAAGGAAATATCCTAACATAATAACTAGAGAGAAGCTTTCTGAGAGATTGCTTTCTCATGTGTGTCTTCATCACACAGAGTTCCACCTTCCCTTCTTGGAACAGTTTGCTAACACTGTTGTCGTGGATTCTGCAAAGGTATATTTGGGAGCTCATTGAGGGCAATGGTGAAAAAGAAGATATCCTCACATAATAACTATAGAGAAGCTTTCCGAGAAACTGCATTGCAATGTGTGAATGCAACTAACAGAGTTACACATTTCTCTTCCGTGATCAGTTTGTTAACACAGTTTTCTGGAAATCTACAATTGGATCCTTCTTTGCGCAATGAACCTTACGGTGACAACGGAAATATCCACAGATGAAAACTAGAAAGAAATTTTCCTAGAAACTTCATGGTGATGTGTCAATTCATCTCAAATAGTTATACTTATGTTGCATGGAGCAGTCCATTAACCCTTTCTTTGGGGAACCTGAGAAGGGCTTCCTTGGATAACATTGAGGCCTACGCTGATAAAGGAAAATATCATCCTTTGAAACGTGAAAGAAGCCTTCTGAGAAACTTCTTTCTGATCTGTGATTTCATCTCACAGACTTATGACTTAGACTTCAGGAAGCAGTTTGCAAACACTCTTTTCGTGGAATCTAGAAAGTGATATTTGGGAGCCCATAGGAGCCCATGATGAAAACGGAAATATCCTCACATAACTACTAGAGAGAAGCTTCTGAGAGATTGCTTTCTGATGTGTGACTTCATCACACAGATTTCCACCCTTCCCTTCTTGGAACAGTTTGCTAACACTGTTGTCGTGGATTCTGCAGAGGTATATTTGGGAGCTCATTGAGGGCTGTGGTGAAAAAGGAAATATCCTCACATAATAACTAAAGAGAAGCTTTCTGAGAAACTGCATTGCCATGTGTGAATGCAACTCACATAGGTACACGTTTGTCTTCCGTGATCAGTGTGTTAACACAGTTTTCTGGAAATCTGCAATTAGATACTTCATAGCGCAATGAACCTTACGGTGACAAAGGAAATATCCACAGAGGAAAACAAGAAAGAAGCTTTCTTAGAATCTTCTTGGTGATGTGTGAATTCATCTCACAGAGTTACCCTTATGTTTCGTGGACCAGTCCTTTTATACTGTCTTTAGGAACCTGAGAAGGGCTTCCATGGATCGCATTGAGGCCTACGCTGAAAAAGGAAATATCATCCTTTCAAAACGTGAAAGAAGCCATCGGAGAAACTTCTTTCTGATCTGTGAGTTCATCTCACAGACTTAAAACTTAGACTTCAGGAAGCAGGTTGCTAGCACTCTTTTCCTGGAATCTGGAATGTGATATTTGGGAGCCCGTAGGAGCCCATGATGAAAAAGGAAATATCCTCACCTAATAACTAGAGAGATGCTTTCTGAGAGATTGCTTTCTGATGTGTGACTTCATCACACAGAATTCCACACTTCCCTTCTTGGAACAGTTTGCTAACACTGTTGTCGTGGATTCTGCAAAGGTATATTTGGGAGCTCATTGAGGGCTATGGTGAAAAGGATATATCCTCACATAATAACTAAATAGAAGCTTTCTGAGAAACTTCTTTCTGATCTGTGAGTTCATCTCACTGGCTTATAACTTACACTTCAGGAAGCAGTTCGCTAACACTCTTTTCGTGGAATCTGTAAAGTGATATTTGGGAGCCCACAGGGGCCCATGGTGAAAAAGGAAATATCCTCACATAATAACTAGAGAGAAGATTTCTGAGAGATTCCTTTCTGATGTGTGACTTCATCACAAAGAGTTCCACCCTTCCCTTCTTGGAACAGTTTGCTAACACTGTTGTCGGGGATTCTGCAAAGGTATATTTGGGAGCTCATTGAGGGCTATGGTGAGAAAGGAAATATCCTCACATAATAACTAAAGAGAAGCTTTCTGAGAAACTGCATTGCCATGTGTGAATGAAACTCACAGAGTTACACGTTTCTCTTCAGTGATCAGATTTTTACACAGTTTACTTTAAATCTGCAATTAGATACTTCATAGCGCAATGAACTTTACGGTGACAAAGGAAATATCCATAGATGAAAACTAGAAAGAAGCTTTCTTAGAAACTTCTTGGTGATGTGTGAATTCATCTCAGAGAGTTACACTTATGTTTCCTGGAGCAGTCCATTAACACTGTCTTTGAGGAATCTGAGAACGGCTTCTTTGGATCGCATTGAGGCCTACTCTGACAAAGGAAATTTCATCCGTTCAAAACGTGAAAGAAGCTTTCTGAGAAACTTCTTTCTGATCTGTGAGTTCATCTCTCAGACTTATAACTTAGACCGCAGGAAGCAGTTTGCTAACACTCTTTTCGTGGAATCTGTAAAGTGATATTTGGGAGCCCATAGGGGCCCATGGTGAAAAGGAAATATCCTCACATAATAACTAGAGAGAAGCTTTTTGAGAGATTGCTTTCTGATGTATGACTTCATCTCACAGAGTTACGCTAGTGTGTATTGGAGCCGTTTCTTAGGACTGTTTCCGTGGATTCCGAGAAGTGATATTTCTGATGGCTTTGAAGAATAGAAGGAGAAAAGAAATATCCTCCAAGAAAAAGCGGAATCAAGCTTTCTGAGAAACTCCTTTGTGATATGTGAATTCATTTTACAGTGTTACATCACCCTTTCTCGGGGAGTTTCCTAGCACTCATTTTGAGGAATCTCAGATGTGATGTCTTGGATATCGTTGAATCGCATGGTGAATAAGGAACTATCCTCAGAGAAACCTGCAGAGAAGCCTTCTCAGAAACTTCTTTGTTGTGGATGAATTCAGCCCTCAGATGTCCATCATTGTTTTGACTGAGAAGCTAGCTAGCAGAGTTTCTGCAGAATCTGCATTAGGACACATGGTGACGCTCCGAGACCACAAATAACCTCGTCTTACTAAAGAAAGAAGCTTTCTGAGAAACCGCTTTGTGATGTATGAATTCAAGTCACTAAGTTACAGCTGTATTTCGTGGGGCCGTGGCCTAGCCCTATTTGTGTGGAATCTGAGAACAGATATTCCGGATCCCTTTGAAAACAATGGGGCCAATGGAAATATCTTCCAATGAAAATGAGAAAGAAGCTTTCTGAGAAACTTCTTTGTGCTCTGTGAATTCATCTCACAGAGTTAAAACTTAGGCCTCATGAAGCAGTTTGCTACCTCACTTTTCGTGGAATCTGCAAAGGGATATTTGGGAGTCCATTGGGACCCATTGTGAAAAAGGAAATAGCCTCAGATAATAAGTAGAGAAAAGCTTTCTGAGAGACTGCTTTCTGATGTGTGACTTCAGCACACAGAGTTCCACCCATCCCTTCTTGGAACAGTTTGCTAACACTGTTGTCGTGGATACTGCAAAGTGATATTTGGGAGCTCATTGAGGGCTATGGTGAACAAGGAAATATCTTCAGATAAACACTGGAAAGAAGCCTTCTGGGAAAATGCACTTCGATGTGTGAATGCAACCCACAGAGTTACACGTTTCTCTTCAGTGATCAGTTTGTTAACACAGTTTTCTGGAAATCTGCAATTAGATACTTCATAGCGCAATGAACCTTACATTGACAAAGGAAATATCCACAGATGAAAACTAGAAAGAAGCTTTCTTAGAAACTTCTTGGTGATGTGTGAATTCATCTCACAGTGTTACACTTACGTTTCGTGGGGCAGTCCATTAACACTGTCTTTGAAGAAACTGAGAACGGTTTCTTTGGATCGCATTGAGGCCTACGCTGATAAAGGAAATTTCATCCGTTCAAAACGTGAAAGAAGCTTTTTGAGAAACGTCTTTCTGATCTGTGAGTTCATCTCACAGGCTTATAACTTAGACTTCAGGAAGCAGTTTGCTAACACTCTTTTCGTGGAATCTGTAAAGTGATATTTGGGAGCCCATAGGGGCCCATGGTGAAAAAGGAAATATCCTCACATAATAACTAGAGAGAAGCTTTCTGAGAGATTCCTTTCGGATGTGCAGCTTCATCACACAGAGTTCCACGCTTCCCTTCTTGGAACAGTTTGCTAACACTGTTGTCGTGGAAACTGCAAAGTGATATTTGGGAGCTCATTGAGGGCTATGGTGAACAAGGAAATACCTTCAGATAAACACTAGAAAGAAGCCTTCTGGGAAAATGCACTTCGATGTGTGAATGCAACCCACAGAGTTACAAGTTTCTCTTCAGTGATCAGTTGGCTAACTAAGTTTTCTGGAAATCTGCAATGGAATACCACTTAGCGCAATGAAGCTTATGGTGACAAAGGAAATATCCACAGAAGAAAACTAGAAAGAAGCTATTTTAGAAACTTATTGGTGACGTGTGATTTCATCTCACAGAGTTACATTTATGTTTCGTGGAGCAGTCCATTAACACTGTCTTTGAGGAAACTGAGAAGGGCTTCCTTGGATCGCATTGAGGCCTACGCTGATAAAGGGAATTTCATCCGTTCAAAACGTGAAAGAAGCTTTCTGAGAAACGTCTTTCTGATCTGTGACTTCATCTCACAGACTTATAACTTAGACTTCAGGAAGCAGTTTGCTAACACTCTTTTCGTGGAATCTGTAAAGTGATATTTGGGAGCCCATGGGTCCCATGGTGAAAAAGGAAATATCCTCACCTAATAACTAGAGAGAAGCTTTCTGAGAGATTCCTTTCTGATGTGTGGCTTCATCACACAGAGTTCCACCCTTCCCCTCTTGGAATAGTTTGCTAACACTGTTGTCGTGGATTCTGCAAAGGTATATTTGGGAGCTCATTGAGGGCTATGGTGAAAAAGGAAATACCCTCACATAATAACTAAAGAGAAGCTTTCTGAGAAACTGCATTGCCATGTGTGCATGAAACTCACAGAGTTACAAGTTTCTCTTCAGTGATCAGTTTGTTAACACAGTTTTCTGGAAATCTGCAATTAGATACTTCATAGCGCAGTGAACCTCACGGTGACAAAGGAAATATCCACAGATGAAAACTAGAAAGAACCTTTCTTAGAAACTTCTTGGTGATGTGTGAATTCATCTCACAGAGTTACACTTATGTTTCGTGGAGCAGTCCATTAACACTGTCTTTGAGGAATCTGAGAACAGCTTTTTTGGATCGCATTGAGGACTACGCTGATAAAGGAAATTTCATCCGTTCAAAACGTGAAAGAAGCTTTCTGAGAAACTTCTTTCTGATCTGTGAGTTCATCTCACAGACTTATAACTTAGACTTCAGGAAGCAGTTTGCTAACACTCTTTTCGTGGAATCTGTAAAGTGATATTTGGGACCCCGTGGGGGCCCATGGTGAAAAGGAAAATATCCTCACATAATAACTAGAGAGAAGCTTTCTGAGAGATTTCTTTCTGATGTGTGGCTTCATCACACAGAGTTCCTCCCTTCCCTTCTTGGAATAGTTTGCTAACACTCTTGTCGTGGACTCTGCAAAGGTATATTTGGGAGCTCATTGATTGCTATGGTGAAAAAGGACATATCCTCACATAACAACTAAAGAGAAGCTTTCTGACAAACTGCATTGCCATGTGCTAATGCAACCCACAGAGTTACAAGTTTCTCTTCAGTGATCAGTTTGTTAACACAGTTTTCTGGAAATCTGCAATTAGATACTTAAGAGCGCAATGAACCTCACGTTGACAAAGGAAATATCCATAGATGAAAACTAGAAAGAACCTTTCTTAGAAACTTCTTGGTGATGTGTGAATTCATCTCACAGAGTTACACTTATGTTTCGTGGAGCAGTCCATTAACACTGTCTTTGAGGAATCTGAGAATGGCTTTTTTGGATCGCATTGAGGACTACGCTGATAAAGGAAATTTCATCCGTTCAAAACGTGAAAGAAGCTTTCTGAGAAACTTCTTTCTGATCTGTGAGTTCATCTCACAGACTTATAACTTAGACTTCAGGAAGCAGTTTGCTAACACTATTTTCGTGGAATCTGTAAAGTGATATTTGGGAGCCCCTAGTGTCCCACGGTGAAAAAGGAAATATAATCACATAATAACTAGAGAGAAGCTTTCTGAGAGATTCCTTTCTGATGTGCGGCTTCATCACACAGAGTTCCACCCTTCCCTTCTTGGAACAGTTTGCTAACACTGTTGTCGTGGATTCTGCAAAGGTATATTTGGGAGCTCCTTGCGGGCTATGGTGAAAAAGGAAATATCCTCACATAATAACTAAAGAGAAGCTTTCTGAGAAACTGCATTGCCATGTGGGAATGCAACTCACACACTTACACGTTTCTCCTCAGTGATCAGTTTGTTAACACTTTATTCTGGAAATCTGCAATAAGATACTTCATAGCACAATGAAACTTTCGGTGACAAAGGAAATATCCACAGATGAAAACTAGAAAGAAGTTTTCTTAGAAACTTCTTGGTGATGTGTGAATTCATCTCACAGAGTTACACTTATGTTTCGGGGAGCAGTCTACTAACACTGTCTTTGAGGAAGCTGAGAACGGATTCGTTGGATCGCATTGAGGCCTACACTGAAAGGAAATTTCATCCGTTCAAAACGTGAAAGGATATTTCTGAGAAACTTCTTTCTGATTTGTGAGTTCATCTCATAGACTTATTACTTCGACTTCAGGAAGCAGTTTGGTAACACTCTTTTCGTGGAATCTATAAAGTGATATTTGGGAGCCCATAGGGGCCCATGGTGAAAAAGGAAATAACCTCACATAATAACTAGAGAGAAGCTTTCTGAGAGATTCCTTTCTGATGTGTGGCTTCATCACACAGAGATCCACCCTTCCCTTCTTGGAACAGGTTGCTAACACTGTTGTCGTGGATTCTGCAAAGGTATATTTGGGAGCTCATTGCGGGCTATGGTGAAAAAGGAAATATCCTCACATAATAACTAAAGAGAAGCTTTCTGAGAAACTGCATTGCCATGTGTGAATGGAACTCACAGACTTACACGTTTATCCTCAGTGATCAGTTTGTTAACACATTATTCTGGAAATCTGCAATTAGATACTTCATAGCACAATGAAACTTTCGGTGACAAAGGAAATATCCACAGATGAAAACTAGAAAGAAGTTTTCTTAGAAACTTCTTGGTGATGTGTGAATTCATCTCACAGAGTTACACTTATGTTTCGGGGAGCAGTCTATTAACACTCTCTTTGAGGAAGCTGAGAACGGATTCTTTGGATCGCATTGAGGCCTACACTGAAAGGAAATTTCATCCGTTCAAAACGTGAAAGGATCTTTCTGAGAAACTTCTTTCTGATCTGTGAGTTCATCTCATAGACTTATTACTTCGACTTCAGGAAGCAGTTTGGTAACACTCTTTTCGTGGAATCTATAAAGTGATATTTTGGAGCCCATAGGGGCCCATGGTGAAAAAGGAAATAACCTCACATAATAACTAGAGAGAAGCTTTCTGAGAGATTCCTTTCTGATGTGTGGCTTCATCACACAGAGTTCCACCCTTCCCTTCTTGGAAGAGTTTGCTAACACTGTTGTCGTGGATTCTGCAAAGGTATATTTTGGAGCTCATTGAGGGCTATGGTGAAAAAGGACATATCCTCACATAATAACTAAAGAGAAGCTTTCTGACAAACTGCATTGCCATGTGTGAATGCAACTCACAGAGTTACACGTTTCTCCTCAGTGATCAGTTTGTTAACACAGTTTTCTGGAAATCTGCAATTAGATACTTCATAGCGCAATGAACCTTACGGTGACAAAGGAAATATCCACAGATGAAAACTAGAAAGAAGGTTTCTTGGAAACTTCTTGGGGATGTGTGAATTCATCTCACAGAGTTACACTTATGTTTCGTGGAGCAGTCCATTAACACTGTCTTTGAGGAATCTGAGAACGGCTTTTTTGGATCGCATTGAGGACTACGCTGATAAAGGAAATTTCAACCGTTCAAAACGTGAAAGAAGCTTTCTGAGAAACGTCTTTCTGATCTGTGAGTTCATCTCACAGACTTATAAATTAGACTTCAGGAAGCAGTTTGCTAACACTCTTTTCATGGAATCTGTAAAGTGATATTTGGGAGCCCATGGGGGCCCATGGTGAAAAAGGAAATATCCTCACATAATAACTAGAGAGAAGCTTTCTGAGAGATTCCTTTCTGATGTGTGACTTCACCACACAGAGATCCACACTTCCCTTCTTGGAACAGTTTGCTAACACTGTTGTCGTGGATTCTACAAAGGTATATTTGGGAGCTCATTGCGGGCTATGGTGAAAAAGGAAATATCCTCACATAATAACTAAAGAGAAGCTTTCTGAGAAACTGCATTGCCATGTGCGAATGCAACTCACAGACTTACACGTTTCTCCTCAGTGATCAGTTTGTTAACACATTATTCTGGAAATCTGCAATTAGATACTTCATAGCACAATGAAACTTTCGGTGACAAGGAAATATCCACAGATGAAAACTAGAAAGAAGTTTTCTTAGAAACTTCTTGGTGATGTGTGAATTCATCTCACAGAGTTACACTTATGTTTCGGGGAGCAGTCTATTAACACTGTGTTTGAGGAAGCTGAGAACGGATTCTTTGGATCTCATTGAGGCCTACAATGAAAGGAAATTTCATCCGTTCAAAACGTGAAAGGATCTTTCTGAGAAACTTCTTTCTGATCTGTGAGTTCATCTCATAGACTTATTACTTCGACTTCAGGAAGCAGTTTGGTAACACTCTTTTCGTGGAATCTATAAAGTGATATTTGGGAGCCAATAGGGGTCCATGGTGGAAAAGGAAAAAACCTCACATAATAACTAGAGAGAAGCTTTCTGAGAGATTCCTTTCTGATGTGTGGCTTCATCACACAGAGTTCCACCCTTCCCTTCTTGGAACAGTTTTGCTAACACTGTTGTCGTGGATTCTGCAAAGGTATATTTTGGAGCTCATTGAGGGCTATGGTGAAAAAGGACATATCCTCACATAATAACTAAAGAGAAGCTTTCTGACAAACTGCATTGCCATGTGTGAATGCAACTCACAGAGTTACACGTTTCTCCTCAGTGATCAGTTTGTTAACACAGTTTTCTGGAAATCTGCAATTAGATACTTCATAGCGCAATGAACCTTACGGTGACAAAGGAAATATCCACAGATGAAAACTAGAAAGAAGGTCTCGGGGGGCGGAGCAAGATGGCCGAATAGGAACAACTCCAGTCTCCAACTCCCAGCGCGAGCGACACAGAAGACCGGTGATTTCTGCATTTTCAACTGAGGTACTGGGGTCATCTCACTAGGGAGTGCCGGACAATCGGTGCTGGTCAGCTGCTGCAGCCTGACCAGCGAGAGCTGAAGCAGGGCGAGGCATCGCCTCACCTGGAAGCGCAAGGGGGAAGGGGATCCGTTTTCCTAGCCAGGGGAACTGAGACACACAACACCTGGAAAATCGGGTAACTCCCACCCCAATACTGCGCTGTAAGCATACAGGCATTCCAGGAGAATATATCCCACACCTGGCCGGGAGGGTCCCACGCCCACGAAGCCTCCCTCACTGCTAACACAGCAGTCTGCCGCGATCTATCCGCAAGGCAGCAGCGAGGCTGGGGGAGGGGCGCCCGCCATTGCTGAGGCTTAAGTAGGTAAACAAAGCCGCTGGGAAGCTCGAACTGGGTGGAGCTCACAGCAGCTCAAGGAAGCCTGCCTGTCTCTGTAGTCTCCACCTCTGGGGACAGCGCACAGCTGAAGACCAACAGGGGAAGTAGCGGGAGCCGGTGCAGACGCGAACGACTCTGTCTGACAGCTTTGGGGAGAGCCGCGGATCTCCCAACGCGGAGGTTGAGATCTGAGAACGGACAGACTGCCTGCTCAGGTGTGTCCCTGACCCCTGAGTAGCCTAGCTGGGAGAAATCCCCCACTAGGGGCAGTCTGACACCCCACACCTCACAGGGTGGAGTACACCCCTGAGAGGACACTTCCAAAGGAAGAATCAGACAGGTACACTCGCTGTTCAGCAATATTCTATCTTCGGCAACCTCTGCTGCTGATACCCAGGCAAACAGGGTCTGGAGTGGACCTCAAGCAATCTCCAACAGACCAACAGAGAGTCCTTCTGACTGTCAGAAGGAAAACTATCAAACAGGAAGGACACCTATACCAAAACCCCATCAGTTCGTCACCACCATCAAAGACCAGAGACAGATAAAACCACAAAGATGGGGAAGAAGCAGGGCAGAAAAGCTGGAAATTCAAAAAATAAGAGCGCATCTCCCCCTGCAAAGGAGCGCAGCCCATCACCAGCAACGGATCAAAGCTGGTCAGAGAATGACTTGGACGAGAGGAGAGAAGAAGGCTTCAGTCCATCAAACTTATCAGAGCTAAAGGAGGAATTACGTACCCAGCGCAAAGAAACTAAAAATCTTGAAAAAAGAGTGGAAGAATTGACAGCTAGACTCATTAATGCAGAGAAGATCATAAACGAAATGACAGAGATGAAAACCATGACACGAGAAATACGTGACAAATGCACAAGCTTCAGTA
This sequence comes from Rhinopithecus roxellana, assembly GCF_007565055.1. Lineage (NCBI taxonomy): Eukaryota > Metazoa > Chordata > Mammalia > Primates > Cercopithecidae > Rhinopithecus > Rhinopithecus roxellana. The sequence goes on along the minus strand of NC_044552.1, from coordinate 143,399,619 downwards.
ACCGACTCGATCAACTGGAAGAAAGAGTATCAGCGATTGAAGATCAAATGAATGAAATGAAGCGAGAAGAGAAACCAAAAGAAAAAAGAAGAAAAAGAAATGAGCAAAGCCTGCAAGAAGTATGGGATTACGTAAAAAGACCAAATCTACGTCTGATTGGGGTGCCTGAAAGTGAGGGGGAAAATGGAACCAAGTTGGAAAACACTCTTCAGGATATCATCCAGGAGAACTTCCCCAACCTAGTAGGGCAGGCCAACATTCAAATTCAGGAAATACAGAGAACGCCACAAAGATACTCCTCCAGAAGAGCAACTCCAAGACACATAATTGCCAGATTCACCAAAGTTGAAATGAAGGAAAAAATCTTAAGGGCAGCCAGAGAGAAAGGTCGGGTCACCCACAAAGGGAAGCCCATCAGACTAACAGCAGATCTCTCGGCAGAAACTCTACAAGCCAGAAGAGAGTGGGGGCCAATATTCAACGTTCTTAAAGAAAAGAATTTTAAACCCAGAATTTCATATCCAGCCAAACTAAGTTTCATAAGTGAAGGAGAAATAAAATCCTTTACAGATAAGCAAATGCTTAGAGATTTTGTCACCACCAGGCCTGCCTTACAAGAGACCCTGAAGGAAGCCCTAAACATGGAAAGGAACAACCGGTACCAGCCATCGCAAAAACTTGGCAAAATGTAAAGACCATCGAGGCTAGGAAGAAACTGCATCAACTAACGAGCAAAATAACCAGTTAATATCATAATGGCAGGATCAAGTTCACACATAACAATATTAACCTTAAATGTTAATGGACTAAATGCTCCAATTAAAAGACACAGACTGGCAAACTGGATAAAGAGTCAAGACCCATCAGTCTGCTGTATTCAGGAGACCCATCTCACATGCAGAGACATACATAGGCTCAAAATAAAGGGATGGAGGAAGATCTACCAAGCAAATGGAGAACAAAAAAAAGCAGGGGTTGCAATCCTAGTCTCTGATAAAACAGACTTTAAACCATCAAAGATCAAAAGAGACAAAGAAGGCCATTACATAATGGTAAAGGGATCAATTCAACAGGAAGAGCTAACTCTCCTAAATATATATGCACCCAATACAGGAGCACCCAGATTCATAAAGCAAGTCCTTAGAGACTTACAAAGAGACTTAGACTCCCATACAATAATAATGGGAGACTTCAACACTCCGCTGTCAACATTAGACAGATCAACGAGACAGAAAGTTAACAAGGATATCCAGGAATTGAACTCATCTCTGCACCAAGCGGACCTAATAGACATCTATAGAACTCTCCACCCCAAATCAACAGAATATACATTCTTCTCAGCACCACATCGCACTTATTCCAAAATTGACCACATAATTGGAAGTAAAGTACTCCTCAGCAAATGTAAAAGAACAGAAATTATAACAAACTGTCTCTCAGACCACAGTGCAATCAAACTAGAACTCAGGACTAAGAAACTCAATCAAAACCGCTCAACTACATGGAAACTGAACAACCTGCTCCTGAATGACTACTGGGTACATAACGAAATGAAAGCGGAAATAAAGATGTTCTTTGAAACCAATGAGAACAAAGATACAACATACCAGAATCTCTGGGACACATTTAAAGCAGTGTGTAGAGGGAAATTTATAGCACTAAATGCCCACAAGAGAAAGCAGGAAAGATCTAAAATTGACACTCTAACATCACAATTAAAAGAACTAGAGAGGCAAGAGCAATCACATTCAAAAGCTAGCAGAAGGCAAGAAATAACTAAGATCAGAGCAGAACTGAAGGAGATAGAGACACAAAAAACCCTCCAAAAAATCAATGAATCCAGGAGTTGGTTTTTTGAAAAGATCAACAAAATTGACAGACCGCTAGCAAGGCTAATAAAGAAAAAAAGAGAGAGGAATCAAATAGATGCAATAAAAAATGATAAAGGGGATATCACCACTGACCCCACAGAAATACAAACTACCATCAGAGAATACTATAAACGCCTCTACGCAAATCAACTAGAAAATCTAGAAGAAATGGATAATTTCCTGGACACTTACACTCTCCCAAGGCTAAACCAGGAAGAAGTTGAATCCCTGAATAGACCAATAGCAGGCTCTGAAATTGAGGCAACAATTAATAGCCTACCCACCAAAAAAAGTCCAGGACCAGATGGATTCACAGCTGAATTCTACCAGAGGTACAAGGAGGAGCTGGTACCATTCCTTCTGAAACTATTCCAATCAATAGAAAAAGAGGGAATCCTCCCTAACTCATTTTATGAGGCCAACATCATCCTGATACCAAAGCCTGGCAGAGACACAACAAAAAAAGAGAATTTTAGACCAATATCCCTGATGAACATTGATGCAAAAATCCTCAATAAAATACTGGCAAACCGGATTCAGCAGCACATCAAAAAGCTTATCCACCATGATCAAGTGGGCTTCATCCCTGGGATGCAAGGCTGGTTCAACATTCGCAAATCAATAAACGTAATCCAGCATATAAACAGAACCAAAGACAAGAACCACATGATTGTCTCAATAGATGCAGAAAAGGCTTTTGACAAAATTCAACAGCCCTTCATGCTAAAAACGCTCAATAAATTCGGTATTGATGGAACGTACCTCAAAATAATAAGAGCTATTTATGACAAACCCACAGCTAATATCATACTGAATGGGCAAAAACTGGAAAAATTCCCTTTGAAAACTGGCACAAGACAGGGATGCCCTCTCTCACCACTCCTATTCAACATAGTGTTGGAAGTTCTGGCTAGGGCAATCAGGCAAGAGAAAGAAATCAAGGGTATCCAGTTAGGAAAAGAAGAAGTCAAATTGTCCCTGTTTGCAGATGACATGATTGTATATTTAGAAAACCCCATCGTCTCAGCCCAAAATCTCCTTAAGCTGATAAGCAACTTCAGCAAAGTCTCAGGATACAAAATTAATGTGCAAAAATCACAAGCATTCTTATACACCAGCAACAGACAAGCAGAGAGCCAAATCAGGAATGAACTTCCATTCACAATTGCTTCAAAGAGAATAAAATACCTAGGAATCCAGCTTACAAGGGATGTAAAGGACCTCTTCAAGGAGAACTACAAACCACTGCTCAGTGAAATCAAAGAGGACACAAACAAATGGAAGAACATACCATGCTCATGGATAGGAAGAATCAATATCGTGAAAATGGCCATACTCCCCAAGGTTATTTATAGATTCAATGCCATCCCCATCAAGCTACCAATGACTTTCTTCACAGAATTGGAAAAAACTGCTTTAAAGTTCATATGGAACCAAAAAAGAGCCCGCATTGCCAAGACAATCCTAAGTCAAAAGGACAAAGCTGGAGGCGTCACGCTACCTGACTTCAAACTATACTACAAGGCTACAGTAACCAAAACAGCATGGTACTGGTACCAAAACAGAGATATAGACCAATGGAACAGAACAGAGTCCTCAGAAATAATACCGCACATCTACAGCCATCTGATCTTTGACAAACCTGAGAGAAACAAGAAATGGGGAAAGGATTCCCTATTTAATAAATGGTGCTGGGAAAATTGGCTAGCCATAAGTAGAAAGCTGAAACTGGATCCTTTCCTTACCCCTTATACGAAGATTAATTCAAGATGGATTAGAGACTTAAATGTTAGACCTAATACCATAAAAACCCTAGAAGAAAATCTAGGTAGTACCATTCAGGACATAGGCATGGGCAAGGACTTCATGTCTAAAACACCAAAAGCAACGGCAGCAAAAGCCAAAATTGACAAATGGGATCTAATTAAACTAAAGAGCTTTTGCACAGCAAAAGAAACTACCATCAGAGTGAACAGGCAACCTACAGAATGGGAGAAAATTTTTGCAACCTACTCATCTGACAAAGGGCTAATATCCAGAATCTACAAAGAACTCAAACAAATATACGAGAAAAAAACAAACAACCCCATCAAAAAGTGGGGAAAGGATATGAACAGACATTTCTCAAAAGAAGATATTCATACAGCCAACAGACACATGAAAAAATGCTCATCATCACTGGCCATCAGAGAAATGCAAATCAAAACCACAATGAGATACCATCTCACACCAGTTAGAATGGCAATCATTAAGAAGTCAGGAAACAACAGGTGTTGGAGAGGATGTGGAGAAATAGGAACACTTTTACACTGTTGGTGGGATTGTAAACTAGTTCAACCATTATGGAAAACAGTATGGCAATTCCTCAAGGATCTAGAACTAGATGTACCATATGACCCAGCCATCCCACTACTGGGTATATACCCAAAGGATTATAAATTAGTCTACTACAAAGACACATGTACACGTATGTTTATTGCGGCACTATTCACAATAGCAAAGACTTGGAATCAACCCAAATGTCCATCTGTGACAGACTGGATTAAGAAAATGTGGCACATATACACCATGGAATACTATGCAGCCATAAAAAAGGATGAGTTTGCGTCCTTTGTAGGGACATGGATGCAGCTGGAAACCATCATTCTTAGCAAACTATCACAAGAAGAGAAAACCAAACACCGCATGTTCTCACTCATAGGTGGGAACTGAACAATGAGATCACTTGGACTCGGGAAGGGGAACATCACACACTGGGGTCTATCATGGGGAGGGGGGAGGGGGGAGGAGGGAGGGATTGCATTGGGGAGTTATACATGATATAAATGATGAATTGATGGGTGCTGACGAGTTGATGGGTGCAGCACACCAACATGGCATAAGTATACATATGTAACAAACCTGCACGTTATGCACATGTACCCTAGAACTTAAAGTATAATAAAAAAAAAATAAATAAATAAATAAAAAAAAAAAAAAAAAAGTAAAATATTAAAAATTTTTATATTGATTACATGTTAAAATAAAAATGTTTTGGATACATTGGGTTAAATAAAATGTACTGTTAAAATTGCAAAAAAAAAAAAAAAAAAGAAAGAAGGTCTCCTGGAAACTTCTTAGTGATGTGTGAATTCATCTCACAGAGTTACACTTATGTTTCGTGGAGCAGTCCATTAACACTGTCTTTGAGGAATCTGAGAACGGCTTTATTGGATCGCATTGAGGACTACGCTGATAAAGGAAATTTCATCCGTTCAAAACGTGAAAGAAGCTTTCTGAGAAACTTCTTACTGATCTGTGAGTTCATCTCACAGACTTATAACTTAGACTTCAGGAAGCAGTTTGCTAACACTCTTTTCGTGGAATCTGTAAAGTGATATTTGGGAGCCCCTAGTGTCCCACGGTGAAAAAGGAAATATAATCACATAATAACTAGAGAGAAGCTTTCTGAGAGATTCCTTTCTGATGTGCGGCTTCATCACACAGAGTTCCACCCTTCCCTTCTTGGAACAGTTTGCTAACACTGTTGTCGTGTATTCTGCAAAGGTATATTTGGGAGCTCCTTGCGGGCTATGGTGAAAAAGGAAATATCCTCACATAATAACTAAAGAGAAGCTTTCTGAGAAACTGCATTGCCATGTGTGAATGCAACTCACAGACTTACACGTTTCTCCTCAGTGATCAGTTTGTTAACACATTATTCTGGAAATCTGCAATTAGATACTTCATAGCACAATGAAACTTTCGGTGACAAAGGAAATATCCACAGATGAAAACTAGAAAGAAGTTTTCTTAGAAACTTCTTGGTGATGTGTGAATTCATCTCACAGAGTTACACTTATGTTTCGGGGAGCAGTCTATTAACACTGTCTTTGAGGAAGCTGAGAACGGATTCTTTGGATCGCATTGAGGCCTACTCTGAAAGGAAATTTCATCCGTTCAAAACGTGAAAGGATCTTTCTGAGAAACTTCTTTCTGATCTGTGAGTTCATCTCATAGACTTATTACTTCGACTTCAGGAAGCAGTTTGGTAACACTCTTTTCGTGGAATCTATAAAGTGATATTTTGGAGCCCATAGGGGCCCATGGTGAAAAAGGAAATAACCTCACATAATAACTAGAGAGAAGCTTTCTGAGAGATTCCTTTCTGATGTGTGGCTTCATCACCCAGAGTTCCACCCTTCCCTTCTTGGAAGAGTTTGCTAACACTGTTGTCGTGGATTCTGCAAAGGTATATTTTGGAGCTCATTGAGGGCTATGGTGAAAAAGGACATATCCTCACATAATAACTAAAGAGAAGCTTTCTTACAAACTGCATTGCCATGTGTGAATGCAACTCACAGAGTTACACGTTTCTCCTCAGTGATCAGTTTGTTAACACAGTTTTCTGGAAATCTGCAATTAGATACTTCATAGCGCAATGAACCTTACGGTGACAAAGGAAATATCCACAGATGAAAACTAGAAAGAAGGTTTCTTGGAAACTTCTTGGGGATGTGTGAATTCATCTCACAGAGTTACACTTATGTTTCGTGGAGCAGTCCATTAACACTGTCTTTGAGGAATCTGAGAACGGCTTTTTTGGATCGCATTGAGGCCTACGCTGATAAAGGAAATTTCATCCGTTCAAAACGTGAAAGAAGCTTTCTGAGAAACGTCTTTCTGATCTGTGAGTTCATCTCACAGACTTATAAATTAGACTTCAGGAAGCAGTTTGCTAACACTCTTTTCATGGAATCTGTAAAGTGATATTTGGGAGCCCATGGGGGCCCATGGTGAAAAAGGAAATATCCTCACATAATAACTAGAGAGAAGCTTTCTGAGAAATTCCTTTCTGATGTGTGACTTCATCACACAGAGATCCACACTTCCCTTCTTGGAACAGTTTGCTAACACTGTTGTCGTGGATTCTGCAAAGGTATATTTGGGAGCTCATTGCGGGCTATGGTGAAAAAGGAAATATCCTCACATAATAACTAAAGAGAAGCTTTCTGAGAAACTGCATTGCCATGTGCGAATGCAACTCACAGACTTACACGTTTCTCCTCAGTGATCAGTTTGTTAACACATTATTCTGGAAATCTGCAATTAGATACTTCATAGCACAATGAAACTTTCGGTGACAAAGGAAATATCCACAGATGAAAACTAGAAAGAAGTTTTCTTAGAAACTTCTTGGTGATGTGTGAATTCATCTCACAGAGTTACACTTATGTTTCTTGGAGAAGTCCATTATCACTGTCTCAGAGGAATCTGAGAACGGCTTCCTTGGATCGCATTGAGGCCGACGCTGATAAAGGAAATTTCATCCGTTCAAAACGTGAAAGAAGCTTTCTGAGAAACGTCTTTCTGATCTGTGAGTTCATCTTACAGAGTTATAACTTAGACTTCAGGAAGCAGTTTGCTAACACTCTTTTCGTGGAATCTGTAAAGTGATATTTGGGACCCCGTGGGGGCCCATGGTGAAAAGGAAAATATCCTCACATAATAACTAGAGAGAAGCTTTCTGAGAGATTTCTTTCTGATGTGTGGCTTAATCACACAGAGTTCCTCCCTTCCCTTCTTGGAATAGTTTGCTAACACTCTTGTCGTGGACTCTGCAAAGGTATATTTGGGAGCTCATTGATTGCTATGGTGAAAAAGGACATATCCTCACATAATAACTAAAGAGAAGCTTTCTGACAAACTGCATTGCCATGTGCTAATGCAACCCACAGAGTTACAAGTTTCTCTTCAGTGATCAGTTTGTTAACACAGTTTTCTGGAAATCTGCAATTAGATACTTCATAGCGCAGTGAACCTCACGGTGACAAAGGAAATATCCACAGATGAAAACTAGAAAGAACCTTTCTTAGAAACTTCTTGGTGATGTGTGAATTCATCTCACAGAGTTACACTTATGTTTCGTGGAGCAGTCCATTAACACTGTCTTTGAGGAATCTGAGAATGGCTTTTTTGGATCGCATTGAGGACTACGCTGATAAAGGAAATTTCATCCGTTCAAAACGTGAAAGAAGCTTTCTGAGAAACTTCTTTCTGATCTGTGAGTTCATCTCACAGACTTATAACTTAGACTTCAGGAAGCAGTTTGCTAACACTCTTTTCGTGGAATCTGTAAAGTGATATTTGGGAGCCCCTAGTGTCCCACGGTGAAAAAGGAAATATAATCACATAATAACTAGAGAGAAGCTTTCTGAGAGATTCCTTTCTGATGTGCGGCTTCATCACACAGAGTTCCACCCTTCCCTTCTTGGAACAGTTTGCTAACACTGTTGTCGTGTATTCTGCAAAGGTATATTTGGGAGCTCCTTGCGGGCTATGGTGAAAAAGGAAATATCCTCACATAATAACTAAAGAGAAGCTTTCTGAGAAACTGCATTGCCATGTGTGAATGCAACTCACAGACTTACACGTTTCTCCTCAGTGATCAGTTTGTTAACACATTATTCTGGAAATCTGCAATTAGATACTTCATAGCACAATGAAACTTTCGGTGACAAAGGAAATATCCACAGATGAAAACTAGAAAGAAGTTTTCTTAGAAACTTCTTGGTGATGTGTGAATTCATCTCACAGAGTTACACTTATGTTTCGGGGAGCAGTCTATTAACACTGTCTTTGAGGAAGCTGAGAACGGATTCTTTGGATCGCATTGAGGCCTACTCTGAAAGGAAATTTCATCCGTTCAAAACGTGAAAGGATCTTTCTGAGAAACTTCTTTCTGATCTGTGAGTTCATCTCATAGACTTATTACTTCGACTTCAGGAAGCAGTTTGGTAACACTCTTTTCGTGGAATCTATAAAGTGATATTTGGGAGCCCATAGGGGCCCATGGTGAAAAAGGAAATAACCTCACATAATAACTAGAGAGAAGCTTTCTGAGAGATTCCTTTCTGATGTGTGGCTTCATCACCCAGAGTTCCACCCTTCCCTTCTTGGAAGAGTTTGCTAACACTGTTGTCGTGGATTCTGCAAAGGTATATTTTGGAGCTCATTGAGGGCTATGGTGAAAAAGGACATATCCTCACATAATAACTAAAGAGAAGCTTTCTTACAAACTGCATTGCCATGTGTGAATGCAACTCACAGAGTTACACGTTTCTCCTCAGTGATCAGTTTGTTAACACAGTTTTCTGGAAATCTGCAATTAGATACTTCATAGCGCAATGAACCTTACGGTGACAAAGGAAATATCCACAGATGAAAACTAGAAAGAAGGTTTCTTGGAAACTTCTTGGGGATGTGTGAATTCATCTCACAGAGTTACACTTATGTTTCGTGGAGCAGTCCATTAACACTGTCTTTGAGGAATCTGAGAACGGCTTTTTTGGATCGCATTGAGGCCTACGCTGATAAAGGAAATTTCATCCGTTCAAAACGTGAAAGAAGCTTTCTGAGAAACGTCTTTCTGATCTGTGAGTTCATCTCACAGACTTATAAATTAGACTTCAGGAAGCAGTTTGCTAACACTCTTTTCATGGAATCTGTAAAGTGATATTTGGGAGCCCATGGGGGCCCATGGTGAAAAAGGAAATATCCTCACATAATAACTAGAGAGAAGCTTTCTGAGAAATTCCTTTCTGATGTGTGACTTCATCACACAGAGATCCACACTTCCCTTCTTGGAACAGTTTGCTAACACTGTTGTCGTGGATTCTGCAAAGGTATATTTGGGAGCTCATTGCGGGCTATGGTGAAAAAGGAAATATCCTCACATAATAACTAAAGAGAAGCTTTCTGAGAAACTGCATTGCCATGTGCGAATGCAACTCACAGACTTACACGTTTCTCCTCAGTGATCAGTTTGTTAACACATTATTCTGGAAATCTGCAATTAGATACTTCATAGCACAATGAAACTTTCGGTGACAAAGGAAATATCCACAGATGAAAACTAGAAAGAAGTTTTCTTAGAAACTTCTTGGTGATGTGTGAATTCATCTCACAGAGTTACACTTATGTTTCTTGGAGAAGTCCATTATCACTGTCTCAGAGGAATCTGAGAACGGCTTCCTTGGATCGCATTGAGGCCGACGCTGATAAAGGAAATTTCATCCGTTCAAAACGTGAAAGAAGCTTTCTGAGAAACGTCTTTCTGATCTGTGAGTTCATCTTACAGAGTTATAACTTAGACTTCAGGAAGCAGTTTGCTAACACTCTTTTCGTGGAATCTGTAAAGTGATATTTGGGACCCCGTGGGGGCCCATGGTGAAAAGGAAAATATCCTCACATAATAACTAGAGAGAAGCTTTCTGAGAGATTTCTTTCTGATGTGTGGCTTAATCACACAGAGTTCCTCCCTTCCCTTCTTGGAATAGTTTGCTAACACTCTTGTCGTGGACTCTGCAAAGGTATATTTGGGAGCTCATTGATTGCTATGGTGAAAAAGGACATATCCTCACATAATAACTAAAGAGAAGCTTTCTGACAAACTGCATTGCCATGTGCTAATGCAACCCACAGAGTTACAAGTTTCTCTTCAGTGATCAGTTTGTTAACACAGTTTTCTGGAAATCTGCAATTAGATACTTCATAGCGCAGTGAACCTCACGGTGACAAAGGAAATATCCACAGATGAAAACTAGAAAGAACCTTTCTTAGAAACTTCTTGGTGATGTGTGAATTCATCTCACAGAGTTACACTTATGTTTCGTGGAGCAGTCCATTAACACTGTCTTTGAGGAATCTGAGAATGGCTTTTTTGGATCGCATTGAGGACTACGCTGATAAAGGAAATTTCATCCGTTCAAAACGTGAAAGAAGCTTTCTGAGAAACTTCTTTCTGATCTGTGAGTTCATCTCACAGACTTATAACTTAGACTTCAGGAAGCAGTTTGCTAACACTCTTTTCGTGGAATCTGTAAAGTGATATTTGGGAGCCCCTAGTGTCCCACGGTGAAAAAGGAAATATAATCACATAATAACTAGAGAGAAGCTTTCTGAGAGATTCCTTTCTGATGTGCGGCTTCATCACACAGAGTTCCACCCTTCCCTTCTTGGAACAGTTTGCTAACACTGTTGTCGTGGATTCTGCAAAGGTATATTTGGGAGCTCCTTACGGGCTTTGGTGAAAAAGGAAATATCCTCACATAATAACTAAAGAGAAGCTTTCTGAGAAACTGCATTGCCATGTGTGAATGCAACTCACAGACTTACACGTTTCTCCTCAGTGATCAGTTTGTTAACACATTATTCTGGAAATCTGCAATAAGATACTTCATAGCACAATGAAACTTTCGGTGACAAAGGAAATATCCACAGATGAAAACTAGAAAGAAGTTTTCTTAGAAACTTCTTGGTGATGTGTGAATTCATCTCACAGAGTTACACTTATGTTTCGGGGAGCAGTCTACTAACACTGTCTTTGAGGAAGCCTAGAACGGATTCGTTGGATCGCATTGAGGCCTACACTGAAAGGAAATTTCATCCGTTCAAAACGTGAAAGGATATTTCTGAGAAACTTCTTTCTGATTTGTGAGTTCATCTCATAGACTTATTACTTCGACTTCAGGAAGTAGTTTGGTAACACTCTTTTCGTGGAATCTATAAAGTGATATTTGGGAGCCCATAGGGGCCCATGGTGAAAAAGGAAATAACCTCACATAATAACTAGAGAGAAGCTTTCTGAGAGATTCCTTTCTGATGTGTGGCTTCATCACACAGAGATCCACCCTTCCCTTCTTGGAACAGGTTGCTAACACTGTTGTCGTGGATTCTGCAAAGGTATATTTGGGAGCTCATTGCGGGCTATGGTGAAAAAGGAAATATCCTCACATAATAACTAAAGAGAAGCTTTCTGAGAAACTGCATTGCCATGTGTGAATGCAACTCACAGACTTACACGTTTCTCCTCAGTGATCAGTTTGTTAACACATTATTCTGGAAATCTGCAATTAGATACTTCATAGCACAATGAAACTTTCGGTGACAAAGGAAATATCCACAGATGAAAACTAGAAAGAAGTTTTCTTAGAAACTTCTTGGTGATGTGTGAATTCATCTCACAGAGTTACACTTATGTTTCGGGGAGCAGTCTATTAACACTGTCTTTGAGGAAGCTGAGAACGGATTCTTTGGATCGCATTGAGGCCTACACTGAAAGGAAATTTCATCCGTTCAAAACGTGAAAGGATCTTTCTGAGAAACTTCTTTCTGATCTGTGAGTTCATCTCATAGACTTATTACTTCGACTTCAGGAAGCAGTTTGGTAACACTCTTTTCGTGGAATCTATAAAGTGATATTTGGGAGCCCATAGGGGCCCATGGTGAAAAAGGAAATAACCTCACATAATAACTAGAGAGAAGCTTTCTGAGAGATTCCTTTCTGATGTGTGGCTTCATCACACAGAGTTCCACCCTTCCCTTCTTGGAAGAGTTTGCTAACACTGTTGTCGTGGATTCTGCAAAGGTATATTTTGGAGCTCATTGAGGGCTATGGTGAAAAAGGACATATCCTCACATAATAACTAAAGAGAAGCTTTCTTACAAACTGCATTGCCATGTGTGAATGCAACTCACAGAGTTACACGTTTCTCCTCAGTGATCAGTTTGTTAACACAGTTTTCTGGAAATCTGCAATTAGATACTTCATAGCGCAATGAACCTTACGGTGACAAAGGAAATATCCACAGATGAAAACTAGAAAGAAGGTTTCCTGGAAACTTCTTGGGGATGTGTGAATTCATCTCACAGAGTTACACTTATGTTTCGTGGAGCAGTCCATTAACACTGTCTTTGAGGAATCTGAGAACGGCTTTTTTGGATCGCATTGAGGCCTACGCTGATAAAGGAAATTTCATCCATTCAAAACGTGAAAGAAGCTTTCTGAGAAACGTCTTTCTGATCTGTGAGTTCATCTCACAAACTTAAAAATTAGACTTCAGGAAGCAGTTTGCTAACACTCTTTTCATGGAATCTGTAAAGTGATATTTGGGAGCCCATGGGGGCCCATGGTGAAAAAGGAAATATCCTCACATAATAACTAGAGAGAAGCTTTCTGAGAGATTCCTTTCCGATGTGTGACTTCATCACACAGAGATCCACACTTCCTTTCTTGTAACAGTTTGCTAACACTGTTGTCCTGGATTCTGCAAAGGTATATTTGGGAGCTCATTGCGGGCTATGGTGAAAGAGGAAATATCCTCACATAATAACTAAAGAGAAGCTTTCTGAGAAACTGCATTGCCATGTGCGAATGCAACTCACAGACTTACACGTTTCTCCTCAGTGATCAGTTTGTTAACACATTATTCTGGAAATCTGCAATTAGATACTTCATAGCACAATGAAACTTTCGGTGACAAAGGAAATATCCACAGATGAAAACTAGAAAGAAGTTTTCTTAGAAACTTCTTGGTGATGTGTGAATTCATCTCACAGAGTTACACTTATGTTTCGGGGAGCAGTCTATTAACACTGTGTTTGAGGAAGCTGAGAACGGATTCTTTGGATCTCATTGAGGCCTACACTGAAAGGAAATTTCATCCGTTCAAAACGTGAAAGGGTCTTTCTGAGAAACTTCTTTCTGATCTGTGAGTTCATCTCATAGACTTATTACTTCGACTTCAGGAAGCAGTTTGGTAACACTCTTTTCGTGGAATCTATAAAGTGATATTTGGGAGCCAATAGGGGTCCATGGTGGAAAAGGGAAAAACCTCACATAATAACTAGAGAGAAGCTTTCTGAGAGATTCCTTTCTGATGTGTGGCTTCATCACACAGAGTTCCACCCTTCCCTTCTTGGAACAGTTTGCTAACACTGTTGTCGTGGATTCTGCAAAGGTATATTTTGGAGCTCATTGAGGGCTATGGTGAAAAAGGACATATCCTCACATAATAACTAAAGAGAAGCTTTCTGACAAACTGCATTGCCATGTGTGAATGCAACTCACAGAGTTACACGTTTCTCCTCAGTGATCAGTTTGTTAACACAGTTTTCTGGAAATCTGCAATTAGATACTTCATAGCGCAATGAACCTTACGGTGACAAAGGAAATATCCACAGATGAAAACTAGAAAGAAGGTCTCCTGGAAACTTCTTGGTGATGTGTGAATTCATCTCACAGAGTTACACTTATGTTTCGTGGAGCAGTCCATTAACACTGTCTTTGAGGAATCTGAGAACGGCTTTTTTGGATCGCATTGAGGACTACGCTGATAAAGGAAATTTCATCCGTTCAAAACGTGAAAGAAGCTTTCTGAGAAACTTCTTTCTGATCTGTGAGTTCATCTCACAGACTTATAACTTAGACTTCAGGAAGCAGTTTGCTAACACTCTTTTCGTGGAATCTGTAAAGTGATATTTGGGAGCCCCTAGTGTCCCACGGTGAAAAAGGAAATATAATCACATAATAACTAGAGAGAAGCTTTCTGAGAGATTCCTTTCTGATGTGCGGCTTCATCACACAGAGTTCCACCCTTCCCTTCTTGGAACAGTTTGCTAACACTGTTGTCGTGGATTCTGCAGAGGTATATTTGGGAGCTCATTGCGGGCTACGGTGAAAAAGGAAATATCCTCACATAATAACTAAAGAGAAGATTTCTGGGAAACTGCATTGCCATGAGTGAATGCAACTCACAGAGTTACACGTTTCTCCTCAGTGATCAGTTTGTTAACACAGTGTTCTGGAAATCTGCAATTAGATACTTCATAGCACAATGAACCTTACGGTGACAAAGGAAATATCCACAGATGAAAACTAGAAAGATGCTTTCTTAGAAACTTCTTGGTGATGTGTGAATTCATCTCACAGAATTACACTTATGTTTCGTGGAGCATCCATTAACACTGTCTTTGAGGAATCTGAGAACGGCTTCCTTGGATCGCATTGAGGCCGACGCTGATAAAGGAAATTTCATCCGTTCAAAACGTGAAAGAAGCTTTCTGAGAAACGTCTTTCTGATCTGTGAGTTCATCTCACAGAGTTATAACTTAGACTTCAGGAAGCAGTTTGCTAACACTCTTTTCGTGGAATCTGTAAAGTGATATTTGGGACCCCGTGGGGGCCCATGGTGAAAAGGAAAATATCCTCACATAATAACTAGAGAGAAGCTTTCTGAGAGATTTCTTTCTGATGTGTGGCTTCATCACACAGAGTTCCTCCCTTCCCTTCTTGGAATAGTTTGCTAACACTCTTGTCGTGGACTCTGCAAAGGTATATTTGGGAGCTCATTGAGGGCTATGGTGAAAAAGGACATATCCTCACATAATAACTAAAGAGAAGCTTTCTGACAAACTGCATTGCCATGTGCTAATGCAACCCACAGAGTTACAAGTTTCTCTTCAGTGATCAGTTTGTTAACACAGTTTTCTGGAAATCTGCAATTAGATACTTAAGAGCGCAATGAACCTCACGTTGACAAAGGAAATATCCATAGATGAAAACTAGAAAGAACCTTTCTTAGAAACTTCTTGGTGATGTGTGAATTCATCTCACAGAGTTACACTTATGTTTCGTGGAGCAGTCCATTAACACTGTCTTTGAGGAATCTGAGAACGGCTTTTTTGGATCGCATTGAGGCCTACGCTGATAAAGGAAATTTCATCCGTTCAAAACGTGAAAGAAGCTTTCTGAGAAACGTCTTTCTGATCTGTGAGTTCATCTCACAGACTTATAAATTAGACTTCAGGAAGCAGTTTGCTAACACTCTTTTCGTGGAATCTGTAAAGTGATATTTGGGAGCCCATAGGGGCCCATGGTGAAAAAGGAAATATCCTCACATAATAACTAGAGAGAAGCTTTCTGAGAGATTCCTTTCTGATGTGTGGCTTCATCACACAGAGATCCACCCTTCCCTTCTTGGAACAGTTTGCTAACACTGTTGTCGAGGATTCTGCAAAGGTATATTTGGGAGCTCCTTGCGGGCTATGGTGAAAAAGGAAATATCCTCACATAATAACTAAAGAGAAGCTTTCTGAGAAACTGCATTGCCATGTGTGAATGCAACTCACAGACTTACACGTTTCTCCTCAGTGATCAGTTTGTTAACACATTATTCTGGAAATCTGCAATTAGATACTTCATAGCACAATGAAACTTTCGGTGACAAAGGAAATATCCACAGATGAAAACTAGAAAGAAGTTTTCTTAGAAACTTCTTGGTGATGTGTGAATTCATCTCACAGAGTTACACTTATGTTTCGGGGAGCAGTCTATTAACACTGTGTTTGAGGAAGATGAGAACGGATTCTTTGGATCGCATTGAGGCCTACACTGAAAGGAAATTTCATCCGTTCAAAACGTGAAAGGATCTTTCTGAGAAACTTCTTTCAGATCTGTGAGTTCATCTCATAGACTTATTACTTCGACTTCAGGAAGCAGTTTGGTAACACTCTTTTCGTGGAATCTATAAAGTGATATTTGGGAGCCCATAGGGGCCCATGGTGAAAAAGGAAATAACCTCACATAATAACTAGAGAGAAGCTTTCTGAGAGATTCCTTTCTGATGTGTGGCTTCATCACACAGAATTCCACACTTCCCTTCTTGGAACAGTTTGCTAACACTCTTGTCGTGGACTCTGCAAAGGTATATTTGGGAGCTCATTGAGGACTATGGTGAAAAAGGACATATCCTCACCTAATAACTAAAGAGAAGCTTTCTGACAAACTGCATTGCCATGTGCTAATGCAACCCACAGAGTTACATGTTTCTCTTCAGTGATCAGTTTGTTAACAGAGTTTTCTGGAAATCTGCAATTAGATACTTAAGAGCGCAATGAACCTCACGTTGACAAAGGAAATATCCATAGATGAAAACTAGAAAGAACCTTTCTTAGAAACTTCTTGGTGATGTGTGAATTCATCTCACAGAGTTACACTTATGTTTCGTGGAGCAGTCCATTAACACTGTCTTTGATTAATCTGAGAACGGCTTGTTTGGATCCAATTGAGGCCTACGCTGATAAAGGAAATTTCATCCGTTCAAAACGTGAAAGAAGCTTTCTGAGAAACGTCTTTCTGATCTGTGAGTTCATCTCACAGACTTATAAATTAGACTTCAGGAAGCAGTTTGCTAACACTCTTTTCGTGGAATCTGTAAAGTGATATTTGGGAGCCCATGGGGGCCCATGGTGAAAAAGGAAATATCCTCACATAATAACTAGAGAGAAGCTTTCTGAGAGATTCCTTTCTGATGTGTGGCTTCATCACACAGAGATCCACACTTCCCTTCTTGGAACAGTTTGCTAACACTGTTGTCGTGGATTCTGCAAAGGTATATTTGGGAGCTCATTGCGGGCTATGGTGAAAAAGGAAATATCCTCACATAATAACTAAAGAGAAGCTTTCTGAGAAACTGCATTGCCATGTGTGAATGCAACTCACAGACTTACACGTTTATCCTCAGTGATCAGTTTGTTAACACATTATTCTGGAAATCTGCAATTAGATACTTCATAGCACAATGAAACTTTCGGTGACAAAGGAAATATCCACAGATGAAAACTAGAAAGAAGTTTTCTTAGAAACTTCTTGGTGATGTGTGAATTCATCTCACAGAGTTACACTTATGTTTCGGGGAGCAGTCTATTAACACTGTGTTTGAGGAAGCTGAGAATGGATTCTTTGGATCGCATTGAGGCCTACACTGAAAGGAAATTTCATCCGTTCAAAACGTGAAAGGATCTTTCTGAGAAACTTCTTTCTGATCTGTGAGTTCATCTCATAGGCTTATTACTTCGATTTCAGGAAGCAGTTTGGTAACACTCTTTTCGTGGAATCTATAAAGTGATATTTGGGAGCCCATAGGGGCCCATGGTGAAAAAGGAAATAACCTCACATAATAACTAGAGAGAAGCTTTCTGAGAGATTTCTTTCTGATGTGTGGCTTCATCACACAGAGTTCCTCCCTTCCCTTCTTGGAATAGTTTGCTAACACTCTTGTCGTGGACTCTGCAAAGGTATATTTGGGAGCTCATTGATTGCTATGGTGAAAAAGGACATATCCTCACATAATGACTAAAGAGAAGCTTTCTGACAAACTGCATTGCCATGTGCTAATGCAACCCACAGAGTTACATGTTTCTGTTCAGTGATCAGTTTGTTAACACAGTTTTCTGGAAATCTGCAATTAGATACTTAAGAGCGCAATGAACCTCACGTTGACAAAGGAAATATCCATAGAAGAAAACTAGAAAGAACCTTTCTTAGAAACTTCTTGGTGATGTGTGAATTCATCTCACAGAGTTACACTTATGTTTCGTGGAGCAGTCCATTAACACTGTCTTTGAGGAATCTGAGAATGGCTTTTTGGATCGCATTGAGGACTACGCTGATAAAGGAAATTTCATCCGTTCAAAACGTGAAAGAAGCTTTCTGAGAAACTTCTTTCTGATCTGTGAGTTCATCTCACAGACTTATAACTTAGACTTCAGGAAGCAGTTTGCTAACACTCTTTTCGTGGAATCTGTAAAGTGATATTTGGGAGCCCCTAGGGTCCCACTGGTGAAAAAGGAAATATAATCACATAATAACTAGAGAGAAGCTTTCTGAGAGATTCCTTTCTGATGTGCTGGCTTCATCACACAGAGTTCCACCCTTCCCTTCTTGGAACAGTTTGCTAACACTGTTGTCGTGGATTCTGCAAAGGTATATTTGGGAGCTCATTGCGGGCTATGGTGAAAAAGGAAATATCCTCACATAATAACTAAAGAGAAGCTTTCTGAGAAACTGCATTGCCATGTGTGAATGCAACTCACAGACTTACACGTTTCTCCTCAGTGATCAGTTTGTTAACACATTATTCTGGAAATCTGCAATTAGATACTTCATAGCACAATGAAACTTTCGGTGACAAAGGAAATATCCACAGATGAAAACTAGAAAGAAGTTTTCTTAGAAACTTCTTGGTGATGTGTGAATTCATCTCACAGAGTTACACTTATGTTTCGGGGAGCAGTCTATTAACACTGTCTTTGAGGAAGCTGAGAACGGATTCTTTGGATCGCATTGAGGCCTACACTGAAAGGAAATTTCATCCGTTCAAAACGTGAAAGGATCTTTCTGAGAAACTTCTTTCTGATCTGTGAGTTCATCTCATAGACTTATTACTTCGACTTCAGGAAGCAGTTTGGTAACACTCTTTTCGTGGAATCTATAAAGTGATATTTGGGAGCCCATAGGGGCCCATGGTGAAAAAGGAAATAACCTCACATAATAACTAGAGAGAAGCTTTCTGAGAGATTCCTTTCTGATGTGTGGCTTCATCACACAGAATTCCACACTTCCCTTCTTGGAACAGTTTGCTAACACTGTTGTCGTGGATTCTGCAAAGGTATATTTGGGAGCTCATTGCGGGCTATGGTGAAAAAGGAAATATCCTCACATAATAACTAAAGAGAAGCTTTCTGAGAAACTGCATTGCCATGTGTGAATGCAACTCACAGACTTACACGTTTCTCCTCAGTGATCAGTTTGTTAACACAGTTATTCTGGAAATCTGCAATTAGATACTTCATAGCGCAATGAACCTTACGGTGACAAAGGAAATATCCACAGATGAAAACTAGAAAGAAGCTTTCTTAGAAACTTCTTGGTGATGTGTGAATTCATCTCACAGAGTTACACTTATGTTTCGTGGAGCAGTCCTATTAACACTTTCTTTGAGGAATCTGAGAACGGCATCTTTGGATCGCATTGAGGCCTACGCTGATAAGGAAATTTCATCCGTTCAAAACGTGAAAGAAGCTTTCTGAGAAACTTCTTTCTGACCTGTGAGTTCATCTCCAGACTTATAACTTACACTTCAGGAAGCAGTTTGCTAACACTCTTTTCGTGGAATCTGTAAAGTGATATTTGGGAGCCCATAGGGGCCCATGGTGAAAAAGGAAATATCCTCACATAATAAGTAGAGAGAAGCTTTGTGAGAGATTCCTTTCTGATGTGTGGCTTCATCACACAGAGTTCCACCCTTCCCTTCTTGGAAGAGTTTGCTAACACTGTTGTCGTGGATTCTGCAAAGGTATATTTTGGAGCTCATTGAGGGCTATGGTGAAAAAGGACATATCCTCACATAATAACTAAAGAGAAGCTTTCTGACAAACTGCATTGCCATGTGTGAATGCAACTCACAGAGTTACACGTTTCTCCTCAGTGATCAGTTTGTTAACACAGTTTTCTGGAAATCTGCAATTAGATACTTCATAGCGCAATGAACCTTACGGTGACAAAGGAAATATCCACAGATGAAAACTAGAAAGAAGGTTTCTTAGAAACTTCTTGGTGATGTGTGAATTCATCTCACAGAGTTACACTTATGTTTCGTGGAGCAGTCCATTAACACTGTCTTTGAGGAATCTGAGAACGGCTTTTTGGATCGCATTGAGGCCTACGCTGATAAAGGAAATTTCATCCGTTCAAAACGTGAAAGAAGCTTTCTGAGAAACGTCTTTCTGATCTGTGAGTTCATCTCACAGACTTATAACTTAGACTTCAGGAAGCAGTTTGCTAACACTCTTTTCGTGGAATCTGTAAAGTGATATTTGGGAGACCATAGGGGCCCATGGTGAAAAAGGAAATATCCTCACATAATAACTAGAGAGAAGCTTTCTGAGAGATTCCTTTCTGATGTGTGGCTTCATCACACAGAGATCCACCCTTCCCTTCTTGGAACAGTTTGCTAACACTGTTGTCGTGGATTCTGCAAAGGTATATTTGGGAGCTCATTGCGGGCTATGGTGAAAAAGGAAATATCCTCACATAATAACTAAAGAGAAGCTTTCTGAGAAACTGCATTGCCATGTGTGAATGCAACTCACAGACTTACACGTTTCTCCTCAGTGATCAGTTTGTTAACACATTATTCTGGAAATCTGCAATTAGATACTTCATAGCACAATGAAACTTTCGGTGACAAAGGAAATATCCACAGATGAAAACTAGAAAGAAGTTTTCTTAGAAACTTCTTGGTGATGTGTGAATTCATCTCACAGAGTTACACTTATGTTTCGGGGAGCAGTCTATTAACACTGTCTTTGAGGAAGCTGAGAACGGATTCTTTGGATCGCATTGAGGCCTACACTGAAAGGAAATTTCATCCGTTCAAAACGTGAAAGGATCTTTCTGAGAAACTTCTTTCTGATCTGTGAGTTCATCTCATAGACTTATTACTTCGACTTCAGGAAGCAGTTTGGTAACACTCTTTTCGTGGAATCTATAAAGTGATATTTGGGAGCCAATAGGGGTCCCATGGTGGAAAAGGAAATAACCTCACATAATAACTAGAGAGAAGCTTTCTGAGAGATTCCTTTCTGATGTGTGGCTTCATCACACAGAGTTCCACCCTTCCCTTCTTGGAACAGTTTGCTAACACTGTTGTCGTGGATTCTGCAAAGGTATATTTTGGAGCTCATTGAGGGCTATGGTGAAAAAGGACATATCCTCACATAATAACTAAAGAGAAGCTTTATGACAAACTGCATTGCCATGTGTGAATGCAACTCACAGAGTTACACGTTTCTCCTCAGTGATCAGTTTGTTAACACAGTTTTCTGGAAATCTGCAATTAGATACTTCATAGCGCAATGAACCTTACGGTGACAAAGGAAATATCCACAGATGAAAACTAGAAAGAAGCTTTCTTGGAAACTTCTTGGTGATGTGTGAATTCATCTCACAGAGTTACACTTATGTTTCGTGGAGCAGTCCATTAACACTGTCTTTGAGGAATCTGAGAACGGCTTTTTGGATCGCATTGAGGCCTACGCTGATAAAGGAAATTTCATCCGTTCAAAACGTGAAAGAAGCTTTCTGAGAAATGTCTTTCTGATCTGGGAGTTCATCTCACAGACTTGTAACTTAGACTTCAGGAAGCAGTTTGCTAACACTCTTTTCGTGGAATCTGTAAAGTGATATTTGGGAGCCCCTAGGGTCCCACGGTGAAAAAGGAAATATCCTCACATAATAACTAGAGAGAAGCTTTCTGAGAGATTCCTTTCTGATGTGCGGCTTCATCACACAGAGTTCCACCCTTCCCTTCTTGGAACAGTTTGCTAACACTGTTGTCGTGGATTCTGCAAAGGTATATTTGGGAGCTCATTGAGGGCTATGGTGAAAAAGGAAATATCCTCACATAATAACTAAAGAGAAGCTTTCTGAGAAACTGCATTGCCATGTGTGAATGCAACTCACAGAGTTACACGTTTCTCCTCAGTGATCAGTTTGTTAACACAGTGTTCTGGAAATCTGCAATTAGATACTTCATAGCGCAATGAACCTTACGGTGACAAAGGAAATATCCACAGATGAAAACTAGAAAGAAGCTTTCTTAGAAACTTCTTGGTGATGTGTGAATTCATCTCACAGAGTTACACTTATGTTTCGTGGAGCAGTCCATTCACCCTGTCTTTGAGGAATCTGAGAACGGCTTCTTTGGATTGCATTGAGGCCTACGCGGATAATGGAAATTTCATCCGTTCAAAACGTGAAAGAATTTTTCTGAGAAATGTCTTTCTGATCTGGGAGTTCATCTCACAGACTTGTAACTTGGACTTCAGGAAGCAGTTTGCTAACACTCTTTTGGTGGAATCTGTAAAGTGATATTTGGGAGCCCCTAGGGTCCCACGGTGAAAAAGGAAATATCCTCACATAATAACTAGAGAGAAGCTTTCTGAGAGATTCCTTTCTGATGTGTGGCTTCATCACACAGAGTTCCACCCTTCCCTTCTTGGAACAGTTTGCTAACACTGTTGTCGTGGATTCTGCAAAGGTATATTTGGGAGCTCATTGCGGGCTATGGTGAAAAAGGAAATATCCTCACATAATAACTAAAGAGAAGCTTTCTGAGAAACTGCATTGCCATGTGTGAATGCAACTCACAGAGCTTACACGTTTCTCCTCAGTGATCAGTTTGTTAACACAGTTATTCTGGAAATCTGCAATTAGATACTTCATAGCGCAATGAACCTTACGGTGACAAAGGAAATATCCACAGATGAAAACTAGAAAGAAGCTTTCTTAGAAACTTCTTGGTGATGTGTGAATTCATCTCACAGAGTTACACTTATGTTTCGTGGAGCAGTCCTATTAACACTGTCTTTGAGGAAGCTGAGAACGGCTTCTTTGGATCGCATTGAGGCCTACGCTGATAAGGAAATTTCATCCGTTCAAAACGTGAAAGGAAGCTTTCTGAGAAACGTCTTTCTGATCTGTGAGTTCATCTCACAGACTTATAACTTAGACTTCAGGAAGCAGTTTGCTAACACTCTTTTCGTGGAATCTGTAAAGTGATATTTGGGAGCCCATAGGGGCCCATGGTGAAAAAGGAAATATCCTCACATAATAACTAGAGAAAAGCTTTCTGAGAGATTCCTTTCTGATGTGTGGCTTCATCACACAGAGTCAAACCTTCACTTCTTGGAACAGTTTGCTAACACTGTTGTCGTGGATTCTGCAAAGGTATATTTGGGAGCTCATTGAGGGCTATGGTGAAAAAGGAAATATCCTCACATAATAACTAAAGAGAAGCTTTCTGACAAACTGCATTGCCATGTGTGAATGCAACTCACAGAGTTACACGTTTCTCTTCAGTGATCAGTTTGTTAACACAGTTTTCTGGAAATCTGCAATTAGATACTTCATAGCGCAATGAACCTTACGGTGACAAAGGAAATATCCACAGATGAAAACTAGAAAGAAGCTTTCTTAGAAACTTCTTGGTGATGTGTGAATTCATCTCACAGAGTTACACTTATGTTTCGTGGAGCAGTCCATTAACACTGTCTTTGAGGAATCTGAGAACGGCTTCTTTGGATCCAATTGAGGCCTACGCTGATAAATGAAATTTCATCCGTTCAAAACGTGAAAGAAGCTTTCTGAGAAACTTCTTTCTGATCTGTGAGTTCATCTCACAGACTTATAACTTAGAATTCAGGAAGCAGTTTGCTAACACTCTTTTCGTGGAATCTGTAAAGTGATATTTGGGAGCCCATGGGGGCCCATGGTGGAAAAGGAAATATCCTCACATAATAACTAGAGAGAAGCTTTCTGAGAGATTCCTTTCTGATGTGTGGCTTCATCACACAGAGTTCCACCCTTCCCTTCTTGGAACAGTTTGCTAACACTGTTGTCGTGGACACTGCAAAGGTATATTTGGGAGCTCATTGAGGGCTATGGTGAAAAAGGAAATATCCTCACATAATAACTAAAGAGAAGCTTTCTGGGAAACTGCATTGCCATGTCTGAATGCATCTCACAAACTTACACGTTTCTCCTCAGTGATCAGTTTGTTAACACAGTTTTCTGGAAATCTGCAATTAGATACTTCATAGCGCAATGAACCTTACGGTGACAAAGGAAATATCCACAGATGAAAACTAGAAAGAAGCTTTCTTAGAAACTTCTTGGTGATGTGTGAATTCATCTCACAGAGTTACACTTATGTTTCGTGGAGCAGTCCATTAACACTGTCTTTGAGGAATCTGAGAACGGCTTCTTTGGATCGCATTGAGGCCTACGCTGATAAAGGAAATTTCATCCGTTCAAAACGTGAAAGAAGCTTTCTGAGAAACGTCTTTCTGATCTGTGAGTTCATCTCACAGACTTATAACTTAGACTTCAGGAAGCAGTTTGCTAACACTCTTTTCGTGGAATCTGTAAAGTGATATTTGGGAGCCCATGGGGGCCCATGGTGAAAAAGGAAATATCCTCACATAATAACTAGAGAGAAGCTTTCTGAGAGATTCCTTTCTGATGTGTGGCTTCATCACACAGAGTTCCACCCTTCCCTTCTTGGAACAGTTTGCTAACACTGTTGTCGTGGACTCTGCAAAGGTATATTTGGGAGCTCATTGAGGGCTATGGTGAAAAAGGACATATCCTCACATAATAACTAAAGAGAAGCTTTCTGACAAACTGCATTGCCATGTGTGAATGCAACCCACAGAGTTACAAGTTTCTCTTCAGTGATCAGTTTGTTAACACAGTTTTCTGGAAATCTGCAATTAGATACTTAATAGCGCAATGAACCTCACGGTGACAAAGGAAATATCCATAGATGAAAACTAGAAAGAAGCTTTCTTAGAAACTTCTTGGTGATGTGTGAATTCATCTCACAGAGTTACACTTATGTTTCGTGGAGCAGTCCATTAACACTGTCTTTGAGGAATCTGAGAACGGCTTCTTTGGATCCAATTGAGGCCTACGCTGATAAAGGAAATTTCATCCGTTCAAAACGTGAAAGAAGCTTTCTGAGAAACGTCTTTCTGATCTGTGAGTTCATCTCACAGACTTATAACTTAGACTTCAGGAAGCAGTTTGCTAACACTCTTTTCGTGGAATCTGTAAAGTGATATTTGGGAGCCCATGGGGGCCCATGGTGAAAAAGGAAATATCCTCACATAATAACTAGAGAGAAGCTTTCTGAGAGATTCCTTTCTGATGTGTGGCTTCATCACACAGAGTTCCACCCTTCCCTTCTTGGAACAGTTTGCTAACACTGTTGTCGTGGATTCTGCAAAGGTATATTTGGGAGCTCATTGAGGGCTATGGTGAAAAAGGAAATATCCTCACATAATAACTAAAGAGAAGCTTTCTGAGAAACTGCATTGCCATGTGTGAATGCAACTCACAGACTTACACGTTTCTCCTCAGTGATCAGTTTGTTAACACAGTTTTCTGGAAATCTGCAATTAGATACTTCATAGCGCAATGAACCTTACGGTGACAAAGGAAATATCCACAGATGAAAACTAGAAAGAAGCTTTCTTAGAAACTTCTTGGTGATGTGTGAATTCATCTCACAGAGTTACACTTATGTTTCGTGGAGCAGTCCATTAACACTGTCTTTGAGGAATCTGAGAACGACTTTTTGGATCGCATTGAGGCCTACGCTGATAAGGAAATTTCATCCGTTCAAAACGTGAAAGGAAGCTTTCTGAGAAACGTCTTTCTGATCTGTGAGTTCATCTCACAGACTTATAACTTAGACTTCAGGAAGCAGTTTGCTAACACTCTTTTCGTGGAATCTGTAAAGTGATATTTGGGAGCCCATAGGGGCCCATGGTGAAAAAGGAAATATCCTCACATAATAACTAGAGAGAAGCTTTCTGAGAGATTCCTTTCTGATGTGTGGCTTCATCACACAGAGTTCCACCCTTCCCTTCTTGGAACAGTTTGCTAACACTGTTGTCGTGGATTCTGCAAAGGTATATTTGGAGCTCATTGAGGGCTATGGTGAAAAAGGACATATCCTCACCTAATAACTAAAGAGAAGCTTTCTGACAAACTGCATTGCCATGTGTGAATGCAACTCACAGAGTTACACGTTTCTCCTCAGTGATCAGTTTGTTAACACAGTTTTCTGGAAATCTGCAATTAGATACTTCATAGCGCAATGAACCTTACGGTGACAAAGGAAATATCCACAGATGAAAACTAGAAAGAAGCTTTCTTAGAAACTTCTTGGTGATGTGTGAATTCATCTCACAGAGTTACACTTATGTTTCGTGGAGCAGTCCATTAACACTGTCTTTGAGGAATCTGAGAACGGCTTCTTTGGATCGCATTGAGGCCGACGCTGATAAAGGAAATTTCATCCGTTCAAAACGTGAAAGAAGCTTTCTGAGAAACGTCTTTCTGATCTGTGAGTTCATCTCACAGACTTATAACTTAGACTTCAGGAAGCAGTTTGCTAACACTCTTTTTGTGGAATCTGTAAAGTGATATTTGGGAGCCCATGGGGGCCCATGGTGAAAAGGAAATATCCTCACATAATAACTAGAGAGAAGCTTTCTGAGAGATTCCTTTCTGATGTGTGGCTTCATCACACAGAGTTCCACCCTTCCCTTCTTGGAACAGTTTGCTAACACTGTTGTCGTGGACTCTGCAAAGGTATATTTGGGAGCTCATTGAGGGCTATGGTGAAAAAGGACATATCCTCACATAATAACTAAAGAGAAGCTTTCTGACAAACTGCATTGCCATGTGTGAATGCAACCCACAGAGTTACACGTTTCTCTTCAGTGATCAGTTTGTTAACACAGTTTTCTGGAAATCTGCAATTAGATACTTAATAGCGCAATGAACCTCACGGTGACAAAGGAAATATCCATAGATGAAAACTAGAAAGAAGCTTTCTTAGAAACTTCTTGGTGATGTGTGAATTCATCTCACAGAGTTACACTTATGTTTCGTGGAGCAGTCCATTAACACTGTCTTTGAGGAATCTGAGAACGGCTTCTTTGGATCGCATTGAGGCCTACGCTGATAAAGGAAATTTCATCCGTTCAAAACGTGAAAGAAGCTTTCTGAGAAACTTCTTTCTGATCTGTGAGTTCATCTCACAGACTTATAACTTAGACTTCAGGAAGCAGTTTGCTAACACTCTTTTCGTGGAATCTGTAAAGTGATATTTGGGAGCCCCTAGGGTCCCACGGTGAAAAAGGAAATATCCTCACATAATAACTATAGAGAAGCTTTCTGAGAGATTCCTTTCTGATGTGCGGCTTCATCACACAGAGTTCCACCCTTCCCTTCTTGGAACAGTTTGCTAACACTGTTGTTGTGGATTCTGCAAAGGTATATTTGGGAGCTCATTGCGGGCTATGGTGAAAAAGGAAATATCCTCACATAATACCTAAAGAGAAGGATTCTGGGAAACTGCATTGCCATGAGTGAATGCAACTCACAGAGTTACACGTTTCTCCTCAGTGATCAGTTTGTTAACACAGTTTTCTGGAAATCTGCAATTAGATACTTCATAGCGCAATGAACCTTACGGTGACAAAGGAAATATCCACAGATGAAAACTAGAAAGAAGCTTTCTTAGAAACTTCTTGGTGATGTGTGAATTCATCTCACAGAGTTACACTTATGTTTCGTGGAGCAGTCCATTAACACTGTCTTTGAGGAATCTGAGAACGGCTTCTTTGGATCGCATTGAGGCCTACGCTGATAAAGGAAATTTCATCCGTTCAAAACGTGAAAGAAGCTTTCTGAGAAACGTCTCTCTGATCTGTGAGTTCATCTCACAGACTTATAACTTAGACTTCAGGAAGCAGTTTGCTAACACTCTTTTCGTGGAATCTGGAAAGTGATATTTGTGAGCCCATAGGGGCCCATGGTGAAAAAGGAAATATCCTCACATAATAACTAGAGAGAAGCTTTCTGAGAGATTCCTTTCTGATGTGTGGCTTCATCACACAGAGTTCCACCCTTCCCTTCTTGGAACAGTTTGCTAACACTGTTGTCGTGGACTCTGCAAAGGTATATTTGGGCGCTCATTGAGGGCTATGGTGAAAAAGGAAATATCCTCACATAATAACTAAAGAGAAGCTTTTTGACAAACTGCATTGCCATGTGTGAATGCAACCCAGAGAGTTACATGTTTCTCTTCAGTGATCAATTTGTTAACACAGTTTTCTGGAAGTCTGCAATTACATACTTCATAGCGCAATGAACCTTACAGTGACAAAGGAAATATCCATAGATGAAAACTAGAAAGAAGCTGTCTATAGAAACTTCTTGGTGATGTGTGAATTCATCTCACAGCGTTACACTTATTTTTCTTGGAGCAGTTCATTAACACTGTCTTTGAGGAATCTGAGAACGGCTTCATTGGATCGCATTGAGGCCTACGCTGATGAAGGAAATTTCATCCGTTCAAAACGTGAAGGAAGCTTTCGGAGAAACGTTTCTCTGATCTGTGAGTTCATTCCACAGACTTATAACGTAGACTTCAGGAAACAGTTTGCTAACACTCTTTTCGTGGAATCTGTAAAGTGATATTTGGGAGACAATAGGAGCCCTTGGTGAAAAAGGAAATATCCTCACATAATAACTAGAGAGAAGCTTTCTGAGAGATTCCTTTCTGATGTGTGGCTTCATCACACAGAGATCCACCCTTCCCTTCTTGGAACAGTTTGCTAACACTGTTGTCGTGGATTCTGCAAAGGTATATTTGGGAGCTCATGGAGGGCTATGGTGAAAAAGGAAATATCCTCACATAATAACTAAAGAGAAGCTTTCTGAGAAACTGCATTGCAATGTGTGAATGCAACTCACAGAGTTACACGTTTCTCTTCAGTGATCAGTTTGTTAACACAGTTTTCTGGAAATCTGCAATTAGATACTTCATAGCGCAATGAACCTTACGGTGACAAAGGAAATATCCACAAATGAAAACTAGAAAGGAGCTTTCTTAGAAACTTCTTGGTGATGTGTGAATTCATCTCACAGAGTTACACTTATGTTTCGGGGAGCAGTCCATTAACACTGTCTTTGAGGAATCTGAGAACGGCTTCTTTGGATCGCATTGAGGCCGACGCTGATAAAGGAAATTTCATCCGTTCAACACGTGAAAGAAGGTTTCTGAGAAAGGTCTTTCTGATCTGTGAGTTCATCTCACAGACTTATAACTTAGACTTCAGGAAGCAGTTTCCTAACACTCTTTTCGTGGAATCTGGAAAGTGATATTTGTGAGCCCATAGGGGCCCATGGTGAAAAAGGAAATATCCTCACATAATAACTAGAGAGAAGCTTTCTGAGAGATTCCTTTCTGATGTGTGGCTTCATCACACAGAGATCCACCCTTCCCTTCTTGGAACAGTTTGCTAACACTGTTGTCGTGGACTCTGCAATGGTATATTTGGGTGCTCATTGAGGGTTATGGTGAAAAAGGACATATCCTCACATAATAACTAAAGAGAAGCTTTCTGACAAACTGCATTGCCATGTGTGAATGCAACCCACAGAGTTACACGTTTCTCTTCAGTGATCTGTTTGTTAGCACAGTTTTCTGAAAGTCTGCAATTAGGTACTTAATAGCGCAATGAACGTCACGGTGACAAAGGAAATATCCATAGATGAAAACTAGAAAGAAGCTTTCTTAGAAACTTCTTGGTGATGTGTGAATTCATCTCACAGAGTTACACTTATGTTTCGGGGAGCAGTCCATTAACACTGTCTTTGAGGAATCTGAGAACGGCTTCTTTGGATCACATTGAGGCCTACGCTGATAAAGGAAATTTCATCCGTTCAAAACGTGAAAGAAGCTTTCTGAGAAACGTCTTTCTGATCTGTGAGTTCATCTCACAGACTTATAACTTAGACTTCAAGAAGCAGTTTGCTAACACTCTTTTCGTGGAATCTGTAAAGTGATATTTGGGAGCCCATGGGGGCCCATGGTGAAAAAGGCAATATCCTCACATAATAACTAGAGAGAAGCTTTCTGAGAGATTCCTTTCTGATGTGTGGCTTCATCACACAGAGTTCCACCCTTCCCTTCTTGGAACAGTTTGCTAACACTGTTGTCGTGGACTCTGCAAAGGTATATTTGGGAGCTCATTGAGGGCTATGGTGAAAAAGGACATATCCTCACATAATAACTAAAGAGAAGCTTTCTGACAAACTGCATTGCCATGTGTGAATACAACCCAGAGAGTAACATGTTTCTCTTCAGTGATCAGTTTGTTAACACAGTTTTCTGGAAGTCTGCAATTAGGTACTTAATAGCGCAATAAACCTTACGGTGACAAAGGAAATATCCATAGATGAAAACTAGAAAGAAGCTTTCTTGGAAACTTCTTGGTGATGTGTGAATTCATCTCACAGAGTTACACTCATGTTTCGTGGAGTAGTCCATTAACACTGTCTTTGAGGGATCTGAGAACGGCTTCTTTGGATCGCATTGAGGACTACGCTGATAAAGGAAATTTCATCCGTTCAAAACGTGAAAGAAGCTTTCTGAGTAACGTCTTTCTGATCTGTGAGTTCATCTCACAGACTTATAACTTAGACTTCAGGAAGCAGTTTGCTAACACTCTTTTCGTGGAATCTGGAAAGTGATATTTGGGAGCCCCTAGGGTCTCACGGTGAAAAAGGAAATATCCTCACATAATAACTAGAGAGAAGCTTTCTGAGAGATTCCTTTCTGATGTGCGGCTTCATCACACAGAGTTCTACCCTTCCCTTCTTGGAACAGTTTCCTAACACTGTTGTCGTGGATTCTGCAAAGTATATTTGAGAGCTCATTGAGCGATACGGTGAAAAAAGAAATATCTTCACATAATAACTAAAGAGAAGCTTTCTGAGAAACTGCATTGCCATGTGTGAATGCAACTCTTAGAGTAACACGTTTCTCTTCAGCGATCAGTTTGTTAACACAGTTTTCTGGAAATCTGCAATTAGATACTTCATAGCGCAATGAACCTTACGGTGACAAAGGAAATATCCACAAATGAAAACTAGAAAGAAGCTTTCTTAGAAACTTCTTGGTGATGTGTGAATTCATCTCACAGAGTTACACTTATGTTTCGTGGAGCAGTCCATTAACACTGTCTTTGAGGAATCTGAGAACGGCTTCTTTGGATGGCATTGAGGCCGACGCTGATAAAGGAAATTTCATCCGTTCAAAACGTGAAAGAAGGTTTCTGAGAAACGTCTTTCTGATCTGTGAGTTCATCTCACAGACTTATAACTTAGACTTCAGGAAGCAGTTTGCTAACACTCTTTTCGTGGAATCTGTAATGTGATATTTGGGAGCAAATGGGGGCCCATGGTGAAAAAGGAAATATCCTCACATAATAAATAGAGAGAAGCTTTCTGAGAGATTCCTTTCTGATATGTGGCTTCATCACACAGAGTTCCACCCTTCCCTTCTTGGAACAGTTTGCTAACACTGTTGTCGTGGACTCTGCAAAGGTATATTTGGGAGCTCATTGAGGGCTATGGTGAAAAAGGACATATCCTCACATAATAACTAAAGAGAAGCTTTCTGACAAACTGCATTGCCATGTGTGAATACAACCCAGAGAGTAACATGTTTCTCTTCAGTGATCAGTTTGTTAACACAGTTTTCTGGAAGTCTGCAATTAGGTACTTAATAGCGCAATAAACCTTACGGTGACAAAGGAAATATCCATAGATGAAAACTAGAAAGAAGCTTTCTCAGAAACTTCTTGGTGATGTGTGAATTCATCTCACAGAGTTACACTTTTGTTTCGTGGAGCAGTCCATTAACACTGTCTTTGAGGAATCTGAGAAGGGCTTCTTTGGATCCAATTGAGGCCTACGCTGATAAAGGAAATTTCATCCGTTCAAAACGTGAAAGAAGCTTTCTGAGAAACGTCTTTCTGATCTGTGAGTTCATCTCACAGACTTATAACTTAGACTTCAGGAAGCAGTTTGCTAACACTCTTTTCGTGGAATCTGGAAAGTGATATTTGGGAGCCCCTAGGGGCACATGGTGAAAAAGGAAATATCCTCACATAATAACTAGAGAGAAGCTTTCTGAGAGATTCCTTTCTCATGTGTGGCTTCATCACACAGAGTTCCACCCTTCCCTTCTTGGAACAGTTTGCTAACACTGTTGTCGTGGGTTCTGCAAAGGTATATATGGAAGCTCATGGAGGGCTATAGTGAAAAAGGAAATATCCTCACATAATAACTAAAGAGAAGCTTTCTGAGAAACTGCATTGCCATGTGTGAATGCAACTCACAGAGTTACACGTTTCTCTTCAGTGATCAGTTTGTTAACACAGTTTTCTGGAAATCTGCAATTAGATACTTAATAGCGCAATGAACCTTACGGTGACAAAGGAAATATCCACAGATGAAAACTAGTAAGAAGCTCTCTTCGAAACTTCTTGGTGAAGTGTGAATTCATCTCACAGATTTACACTTATGTTTCTTGGAGCAGTCCATTGACACTGTCTTTGAGGAATCTGAGAACGGCTTCATTGGATCGCATTGAGGCCTACGCTGATGAAGGAAATATCATCCGTTCAAAACGTGAAGGAAGCTTTCGGAGAAACGTTTCTCTGATCTGTGAGTTCATCTCACAGACTTATAACTTAGACTTCAGGAAGCAGTTTGCTAACACTCTTTTCGTGGAATCTGTAATGTGATATTTGGGAGACCATAGGGGCCCATGGTGAAAAAGGAAATATCCTCACATAATAACTAGAGAGAAGCTTTCTGAGAGATTCCTTTCTGATGTGTGGCTTCATCACACAGAGATCCACCCTTCCCTTCTTGGAACAGTTTGCTAACACTGTTGTCATGGATTCTGCCAAGGTATATTTGGGAGCTCATGGAGGGCTATGGTGAAAAAGGAAATATCCTCACATAATAACTAAAGAGAAGGTTTCTGGGAAACTGCATTGCCATGAGTGAATGCAACTCACACAGTTACACGTTTCTCCTCAGTGATCAGTTTGTTAACACAGTTTTCTGGAAATCTGCAATTAGATACTTCATAGCGCAATGAAACTTACGGTGACAAAGGAAATATCCACAGATGAAAACTAGAACGAAGCTTTCTTAGAAACTTCTTGGTGATGTGTGAATTCATCTCACAGAGTTACACTTATGTTTCGTGGAGCAGTCCATTAACACTGTCTTTGAGGAATCTGAGAACGGCTTCTTTGGATGGCATTGAGGCCGACGCTGATAAAGGAAATTTCATCCGTTCAAAACGTGAAAGAAGGTTTCTGAGAAACGTCTTTCTGATCTGTGAGTTCATCTCACAGACTTATAACTTAGACTTCAGGAAGCAGTTTGCTAACACTCTTTTCGTGGAATCTGTAATGTGATATTTGGGAGCAAATGGGGGCCCATGGTGAAAAAGGAAATATCCTCACATAATAAATAGAGAGAAGCTTTCTGAGAGATTCCTTTCTGATATGTGGCTTCATCACACAGAGTTCCACCCTTCCCTTCTTGGAACAGTTTGCTAACACTGTTGTCGTGGACTCTGCAATGGTATATTTGGGAGCTCATTGAGGGTTATGGTGAAAAAGGACATATCCTCACATAATAACTAAAGAGAAGCTTTCAGACAAACTGCATTGCCATGTGTGAATGCAACTCACAGAGTTACACGTTTCTCTTCAGTGATCTGTTTGTTAGCACAGTTTTCTGAAAGTCTGCAATTAGGTACTTAATAGCGCAATGAACGCCACGGTGACAAAGGAAATATCCATAGATGAAAACTAGAAAGAAGCTTTCTTAGAAACTTCTTGGTGATGTGTGAATTCATCTCACAGAGTTACACTTATGTTTCGTGGAGCAGTCCATTAACACTGTCTTTGAGGAATCTGAGAACGGCTTCTTTGGATCACATTGAGGCCTACGCTGATAAAGGAAATTTCATCCGTTCAAAACGTGAAAGAAGCTTTCTGAGAAACGTCTTTCTGATCTGTGAGTTCATCTCACAGACTTATAACTTAGACTTCAAGAAGCAGTTTGCTAACACTCTTTTCGTGGAATCTGTAAAGTGATATTTGGGAGCCCATGGGGGCCCAGGGTGAAAAAGGCAATATCCTCACATAATAACTAGAGAGAAGCTTTCTGAGAGATTCCTTTCTGATGTGTGGCTTCATCACACAGAGTTCCACCCTTCCCTTCTTGGAACAGTTTGCTAACACTGTTGTCGTGCACTCTGCAAAGGTATATTTGGGAGCTCATTGAGGGTTATGGGGAAAAAGGACATATCCTCACATAATAACTAAAGAGAAGCTTTCTGACAAACTGCATTGCCATGTGTGAATGCAACCCAGAGAGTTACATGTTTCTCTTCAGTGATCAGTTTGTTAACACAGTTTTCCGGAAGTCTGCAATTAGGTACTTAATAGCGCAATAAACCTTACGGTGACAAAGGAAATATCCATATATGAAAACTAGAAAGAAGCTTTCTCAGAAACTTCTTTGTGATGTGTGAATTCATCTCACAGAGTTACACTTATGTTTCGTGGAGCCGTCCATTAACACTGTCTTTGAGGAATCTGAGAACGGCTTCTTTGGATCCAATTGAGGCCTACGCTGATAAAGGAAATTTCATCCGTTCAAAACGTGAAAGAAGCTTTCCGAGAAACGTCTTTCTGATCTGTGAGTTCATCTCACAGACTTATAACTTAGACTTCAGGAAGCAGTTTGCTAACACTCTTTTCGTGGAATCTGGAAAGTGATATTCGTGAGCCACAGGCGCCCATGGTGAAAAAGGAAATATCCTCACATAATAACTAGAGAGAAGCTTTCTGAGAGATTCCTTTCTGATGTGTGGCTTCATCACACAGAGTTCCACCCTTCCCTTCTTGGAACAGTTTGCTAACACTGTTTTCGTGGGTTCTGCAAGGGTATATATGGAAGCTCATAGAGGGCTATGGTGAAAAAGGACATATCCTCACATAATAACTAAAGAGAAGCTTTCTGACAAACTGCATTGCCATGTGAGAATGCAACCCACAGAGTTACACGTTTCTCTTCAGTGATCAGTTTGTTAACACAGTTTTCTGGAAATCTGCAATTAGATACTTCATAGTGCAATGAACCTTACAGTGACAAAGGAAATATCCACAGATGAAAACTAGTAAGAAGCTGTCTTAGAAACTTCTTGGTGATGTGTGAATTCATCTCACAGAGTTACACTTATGTTTCTTGGAGCAGTCCACTGACACTGTCTTTGAGGAATCTGAGAACGGCTTCATTGGATCGCATTGAGGCCTACGCTGATGAAGGAAATTTCATCCGTTCAAAACGTGAAGGAAGCATTCGGAGAAACGTTTCTCTGATCTGTGAGTTCATCTCACAGACTTATAACTTAGACTTCAGGAAGCAGTTTGCTAACACTCTTTTCGTGGAATCTGTAATGTGATATTTGGGAGACCATAGGGGCCCATGGTGAAAAAGGAAATATCCTCACATAATAACTAGAGAGAAGCTTTCTGAGAGATTCCTTTCTGATGTGTGGCTTCATCACACAGAGATCCACCCTTCCCTTCTTGGAACAGTTTGCTAACACTGTTGTCGTGGATTCTGCAAAGGTATATTTGGGAGCTCATTTTGGGCTATGGTGATAAAGGAAATATCCTCACATAATAACTAAAGAGAAGGTTTCTGGGAAACTGCATTGCCATGAGTGAATGCAACTCACACAGTTACACGTTTCTCCTCAGTGATCAGTTTGTTAACACAGTTTTCTGGAAATCTGCAATTAGATAGTTCATAGCGCAATGAAACTTACGGTGACAAAGGAAATATCCACAGATGAAAACTAGAACGAAGCTTTCTTAGAAACTTCTTGGTGATGTGTGAATTCATCTCACAGAGTTACACTTATGTTTCGTGGAGCAGTCCATTAACACTGTCTTTGAGGAATCTGAGAACGGCTTCTTTGGATGCATTGAGGCCGACGCTGATAAAGGAAATTTCATCCGTTCAAAACGTGAAAGAAGGCTTTCTGAGAAACGTCTTTCTGATCTGTGAGTTCATCTCACAGACTTATAACTTAGACTTCAGGAAGCAGTTTGCTAACACTCTTTTCGTGGAATCTGTAATGTGATATTTGGGAGCAAATGGGGGCCCATGGTGAAAAAGGAAATATCCTCACATAATAACTAGAGAGAAGCTTTCTGAGAGATTCCTTTCTGATATGTGGCTTCATCACACAGAGTTCCA
Source organism: Rhinopithecus roxellana (assembly GCF_007565055.1). Lineage (NCBI taxonomy): Eukaryota > Metazoa > Chordata > Mammalia > Primates > Cercopithecidae > Rhinopithecus > Rhinopithecus roxellana. The sequence continues at coordinate 143,363,361 of NC_044552.1, read as the reverse complement.
CCCTTCCCTTCTTGGAACAGTTTGCTAACACTGTTGTCGTGGACTCTGCAATGGTATATTTGGGAGCTCATTGAGGGTTATGGTGAAAAAGGACATATCCTCACATAATAACTAAAGAGAAGCTTTCAGACAAACTGCATTGCCATGTGTGAATGCAACCCACAGAGTTACACGTTTCTCTTCAGTGATCTGTTTGTTAGCACAGTTTTCTGAAAGTCTGCAATTAGGTACTTAATAGCGCAATGAACGCCACGGTGACAAAGGAAATATCCATAGATGAAAACTAGAAAGAAGCTTTCTTAGAAACTTCTTGGTGATGTGTGAATTCATCTCACAGAGTTACACTTATGTTTCGTGGAGCAGTCCATTAACACTGTCTTTGAGGAATCTGAGAACGGCTTCTTTGGATCACATTGAGGCCTACGCTGATAAAGGAAATTTCATCCGTTCAAAACGTGAAAGAAGCTTTCTGAGAAACGTCTTTCTGATCTGTGAGTTCATCTCACAGACTTATAACTTAGACTTCAAGAAGCAGTTTGCTAACACTCTTTTCGTGGAATCTGTAAAGTGATATTTGGGAGCCCATGGGGGGCCCAGGGTGAAAAAGGCAATATCCTCACATAATAACTAGAGAGAAGCTTTCTGAGAGATTCCTTTCTGATGTGTGGCTTCATCACACAGAGTTCCACCCTTCCCTTCTTGGAACAGTTTGCTAACACTGTTGTCGTGCACTCTGCAAAGGTATATTTGGGAGCTCATTGAGGGTTATGGGGAAAAAGGACATATCCTCACATAATAACTAAAGAGAAGCTTTCTGACAAACTGCATTGCCATGTGTGAATGCAACCCAGAGGTTACATG